>NC_056748.1:585342415-585392415 GCF_019279795.1 Protopterus annectens | reverse complement strand
ATTCCTGAGCAAAACTGAGAGGTATGTGAAAAAGGTACTGTGGTTTGCTAGCTTACTGACATGCACAAGCATGTATCAGTGGTGTTGATAACTGAAGCTATACAATCAGAAGTGAACTATGTATCAGGCTGCATTCATCTCTTCAGCATGCCCAACAGCAACAATACGTAAAGTAAAACTCCAACCGCCAGTGTAATTAACCTTATCCCAGAGTTATTTTCATCCCTACATTATAACCTAAATGTTGTTTTATGCCTCAAAGCCCTTCGGCAACTTTCATTTTCTTTTATTTCCACTTGTTTCCCTGAGACAGATCACGAAGGCCCCAGCATTCATTCTATTCAAATCTCACTTTTGTTTCAGAAAGGAATTTGCCATACTCTGTCTGCATGGTGTAGGCTAGACAGCACAGATTCTGTAGTTTTTCCATTAGAACAAACCAACAGTTTTATATTCTGGTGCTATGTACTGCTGTTGTAAAGCAAAAAATAAAACTATTCCAAAGAATTATTTGCTGGAGAAATCTTTATAAAAAGAAAACAAATTCTCACACAATTGTATATAACAAATTGGTAAATACTCTCATTTTTGATCAATTTCAAATTAAACTTGACTAAAACTACTTTACTAGACAGACTCATAACATTTTCAAGAAGTTGAACAGTAAATGGCAACTTATCAGCACTACCACTCTTTTCCAGGTTTATATCAAAATAAGAACACATCTTATTGTATATCCTTAAAATAGTTAACCTATAAATATTTCAGTAATAGCAATTAGCTAAAATCAAATCCATTCAAATGGTAGACACCACACAGTTGAAAGTATACTACATAAAATGCAAAACCATTAAGATAATAAAAAAATCATCAGCCACAAACATTTAAAGTTGAATAATAAAACTGTTTGCTTGAAGTAAATAATTTAAAGCATTTTCTTACAAATAAATATGGTCAGTACACAGCATTCACAAGGAGTTGAAGACAAACATTTGAGCACACAGAATAATCTTCAGAAATATTAGCTATTAGCTAACTAGTCTCTACCTGATTTAACTAAAAAGATGAATTGTGTCCCTACTATTTAGCTTTCAGAATCAGATCAAATTCTTTCTTGAGGGGAGCATATGGCCAAGAAGTTATTGGCCATTCCTCTAGATTACTTTCTTACCATGCAGCTCAGCTAGAGGGACTACCTTCCACTCTTATGCTCCCACTAGCAGGGAGCCTCAATGATATGGTGATTAATGAATCAGAAATTGTTAACACAAGGTAATTCTTTCTGAAA
Source organism: Protopterus annectens (assembly GCF_019279795.1). Lineage (NCBI taxonomy): Eukaryota > Metazoa > Chordata > Ceratodontiformes > Protopteridae > Protopterus > Protopterus annectens. The sequence goes on along the minus strand of NC_056748.1, from coordinate 585,391,127 downwards.
CTCAGGACAAGAAGGACAGTTAATTGGTGTGTATGGGTCTTTAGTTGTATATAAAGTTTTGGCAGTACTACCATGCCAAGAAAAAAGGTATGGTGAACTGAAGAATTCTGTCAACCTTGTCTGGTAAGTGCATATGTGATGATAATTTGTTTGCAAAGCAGTTACTATTGGCAACAGGTACTAGAAGACTCTGAATTGCAGACAGAGTAGTAAGGAAGGGAAATGGATGTCTGCTAGGCAGTTCTTTTCCCAGTATGTCTGCTGAAAGCCTATACCAAAGACAGCAATACATATTCCCTTTATGGTCTTGTGGCTAAGTTGCAATTTGGTGAATTGGTTATTTTTTCAGATTTTGTGCACTATTCTTTACTTTAACATACTGGCTGTGAGTGATTTGACTCAAGAGACCATCTCTGTTGTAGTCACCGTATCCTCTGTACCTTACATACCTAGGTGGTAGGTACACTTTCTGGCAGTGGTTGGATTCAAACCCCTGCAGTGCCAGCCTGGTTCTCCACATATGGATAGCAAGTCATGCCTGTAGTCACATTTGGGTTGTCAATAGTGGGATTCAAATCCCCATCAGTAACCTCATCCTTAACCTCAAAGGTAAGGCCCAGATTTGCGCTGAACTCGTAGTTAATGGTACTACATATACAGAACCTGTGGATATAGCAAACCTGCTGGCTGACAGATTCATTGAAAACTTCACGCCCCTCTCTCCACCAGGTATACCCCAAAACACCCCTAACACCTGTCCCCCACCTAGTATGTCCAAGAAGCAGGTCTTATACACCCTCTCCAAGGCTAAAAACACAGCCTCTAGTGGGGAATAACAACATCCTGGGCTGTGTTCTAGATGGGTTAAAACAGGAATTTGCATTACCATTAGGCATGCTTTTCAATCATAGCCTAAGCACTGGCTTCATCCCAGTGAAATGGAAAACAGCTACCATCAAGGCTTTGCACAAAGGAGGTGCATCCAGACTCCTGGGAACTATAGACCCGTTAACCTGACCAGCCTTATCTGCAAGGCCATGGAACAAATCATCATGGATCTTATTAACAAAGATATAGAAAATCTCCAAACACTTGACCCCACCTAGTGAATAAATCCAAATGAACCAGGAATCCAGGACACCAGTTAGAAAATATAAAAAGAATCCATTTTTATTTTGACCAACAGTTTTAGCGCTTTCATCTCATTATAGAGACTTCACCAGAAACAATTAACCACATTTAATTACACTTTATATAACTCTTCAATCAATGACATCACACAATTAATTAAGAATTTAAACAAACATCTACCTAAAAATGTATATCCAACCAAAATATATATATATTTGATACGTATATACCTGTTGTATTATATAAAATAACTTTTTAATAGATGCTGACACATTGAATTTTATTTAAAAACATAATGATTTAAAAACTTTGTTAAAATTCATTGTTATATACTAAATCTTAATGAATAAATACATATGTATAAAAATATTTTATGTAAATATGTAAACTTATTCATTTAAAAATTCTGAAAATTCATGGTCTTAAAATAAGAAGAAATGTGTATTTGTATTTATGTATATATACATGTAACTATGAACAATTCAAATATTATTAGCCCTTTCTACAAGTAATGGTATTAAAGACACTGTTTCATTTAGTCCTGGGGGAAACATAGAAGCCAGTCTAAACTGCCATTGACTTTCCTTCTTTAGCAGGTTTTCAATCCCCACTAATGTCAATTTTAACAGTGTCCAGGATACCAAAAACAAATTTCTTGAATTCTAAACAAGATGCACTATGTTTATATAGGGCATTAGTGTTCTTATGATTCTTGATATCATTTAGGTGTTCATAGATCCTGTTTTTAAGTAATCGTTTGGTCTTACCTACATAGAAATATTTACAAGTACAACACAAAGCCAGGTAAACCACCCCCCTGGTGTTGCAATTGCCATTTTGTAAATACACCTTACTGTTCATAACATTGTTTAGCCTTAAAATAGGCTCAACACAAATATAAGAACAATAATGACACATACCACATCTTTTTGTACCTTGTTTGTTTGGAAGAATAATAGGTCTTTTATATTCCAAAAGTTGTTTCATATTAGAACCCACTTTGTTAACAAATCTGGGTGTACTACCCAGCTTCTTGTATAAATCATCATTTGCTCTAAAAATATTCCAGTTTTTTTGGAAAATGTTTTTAATAGCAGGGGTTCTTGTGTTATATGTAAGAACACAAGTAGTGTTGAAATCATGAATGTTCTCCCTACCGACTTTAATGTTTTCAGAAGAGCCTAGTAGGGGAATGTATTTTTGACCCCATTGTTGGTACACATTTTGTAAAGTAGAGTTAATCAAGTCTAACGGATATCCTCTCTCCAAAAACATTTCTCTTAACAAAGTGAATTCATCTTTCAAGTCTTCTAGATGTGAAGTCATCCTGGCAATTCAAATGGCTTGCCCTTTTATTATACTGACCTTTTGTGATCTAGGATGATAGCTCTCAAAATGTAAATAAGCATTACAAAATGTTTTCTTTCTAAATATTTTTGATTTAAACTGTTTATTAGATTCATCTTTAGAGATACAGGTATCCAGGTAATTGATACTCGTAGTGTTATATTGAAAGGTGAAAGAAAGGAAGGCAGTACTACTATTAATATAGTCTATAAATTGAATAATTTCTTCTTCACGTCCCCCCCATAAAATAAAAATATCGTCCAATTATTATTTGGACGATATTTTTATTTTATTTTATTTTATGGGGGGGGGGACGTGAAGAAGAAATTATTCAATTTATAGACTATATTAATAGTAGTACTGCCTTCCTTTCTTTCACCTTTCAATATAACACTATGAGTATCAATTACCTGGATACCTGTATCTCTAAAGATGAATCTAATAAACAGTTTAAATCAAAAATATTTAGAAAGAAAACATTTTGTAATGCTTATTTACATTTTGAGAGCTATCATCCTACATCACAAAAGGTCAGTATAATAAAAGGACAAGCCATTCGAATTGCCAGGATGACTTCACATCTAGAAGACTTGAAAGATGAATTCACTTTGTTAAGAGAAATGTTTTTGGAGAGAGGATATCCGTTAGACTTGATTAACTCTACTTTACAAAATGTACCAACAATGGGGTCAAAATACATTCTACTAGGTTCTTCTGAAAACATTACAGTCGTAGGAGAACATTCATGATTTCAATACTACTTGTGTTCTTACATATAACACAAGAACCTGCTATTAAAAACATTTTCCAAAAACTGGAATATTTTTAGAGCAAATGATGATTTATACAAGTGGTAGTACACCCAGATTTGTTAACAAAGTGGGTTCTAATATGAAACAACTTTGGAATATAAAAGACCTATTATTCTTCCAAACAAACAAGGTACAAAAAGATGTGGTATGTGTCATTATTGTTCTTATATTTGTGTTGAGCCTATTTTAAGGCTAAACAATGTTATGAACAGTAAGGTGTATTTACAAAATGGCAATTGCAACACCAGTGGTTTACCTGGCTTTGTGTTGTACTTGTAAATATTTCTATGTAGGTAAGACCTACTTAAAAACAGAATCTATGAACATCTAAATGATATCAAGAATCATAAGAACACTAATGCCCTATATAAACATAGTGCATCTTGTTTAGAATTCAAGAAATTTGTTTTGTATCCTGGACACTGTTAAAATTGACATTGTGGGATTGCAAAACCTGCTAAAGAAGGAAAGTCAATGGCAGTTTAGACTGGCTCTATGTTTCCCCAGGACTAAATGAAACAGTGTCTTTAATACCATTACTTGTAGAAAGGGCTAATAATATTTGAATTATTCATAGTTACATGTATATATACATAAATACAAATACACATTTCTTCTTATTTTAAGACTATGAATTTTCAGAATTTTTAAATGAATAAGTTTACATATTTACATAAAATATTTTTATACATATGTATTTATTCATTAAGATTTAGTATATAACAATGAATTTTAACAAAGTTTTTAAATCATTATGTTTTTAAATAAAATTTAATGTGTCAGCATCTATTGAAAAGTTATTTTATATAATACAACAGGTATATACGTATCAAACATATATATTTTGGTTGGATATACATTTTTAGGTAGATGTTTGTTTAAATTCTTAATTAATTGTGTGATGTCATTGATTGAAGAGTTATATAAAGTGTAATTAAATGTGGTTAATTGTTTCTGATGAAGTCTCTATAATGAGATGAAAGCGCTAAAACTGTTGGTCAAAATAAAAATGGATTCTTTTTATATTTTCTAACTGGTGTCCTGGATTCCTGGTTCATTTGGATTTATTCACTAGTCTGTTTAGTTCATCTTTGTGACTTGACCCCACCTAGTTTGTCAAGGGGAGATCATGCCTCTTAAACTTGGTGAACTTCTTTGAGGCAGTCACCAAAGCCCTAGATGAGGGTAAATCTGTGCATACAACCTACCTAAATGTAACCAAGGCCTTTGACACAATCCCCCACTCAGGCATCATTGATAAACTCACCCAGCTGTGTATCAACCCATGTATTGTCAGGTGGGTTGCAAACTGGCTCACTGACAGAACACATATGATTAAAAAAGTGGACTCCAACTCCTCCAGCAGACCCATAAGCAGTGGCATTCCACAGGGATTGGTTCTATCACCCTAAACTAATGTCTTTTGGCTTTTCCTGGTTAGGGGTCGGCACAGTGGAACTCTGGTCCGCTAATGATTGGCAGTAGATTTTATGGTGCCGAGGTGCCAGCCCGATGCCCAACCTTCAAAGAAGGCACACCCATTCACGCACGCACCTACCTACATGTCTTTAAACAACACTCGACCACGGGGAGGACATGCAGACTCCACACAGAAGGCACTCCAGCCGAGAATTGAACCAGAGAACCTCTTGCTGTGAGGCGACAATGCTAACCACTGCACCACCGTGGCACATTACTGTTTGGAATCTACTTCTCCAAAGTAAAGGCTAAAACTAAAGGACTGTGGTTGACAAAGATTGCTGATGACTGCAAACTGGGAGTAATCAATGAAACCCCTAGCAATGTCAACATCCTGCAAGAAAGTCTTATGCAGACTAATGACAAGTGCCAAAATCATGGTCTTAAACGTAATGCAAAAAAATGCATTATCTTCCCCTTCGGCAAGGGTGATGTTCCTGCAAACTACCACATCAATAGCAGTACCTAAAGTACACAGTCAGTGGTGAGAGATCTGGGCACAGAGGTCAGCAGCAACCTTAACTTTGATCACAATGTCTCCACAGTGGTAAGAAGGGCATTTTATGTTGCCCATAGCATAAGCAAGGGCATTGCCTCCAGAAAAAAGAGGTTATAACCTCCTGTACTCTTCCCTCATTTGGCCATTAATAGATTACAATGCTTCCTTTGGTATGTTCCTTTCCAAACACCTGCAGAAACTGGAGAAACCACAAAGGTTCCTTACAAAGAAAATTCAGGGTCTTCAAGATCTGTGTTATGTGGGCAGAGTAAAATTATTGTCACTTTACTCTGTGTCATACAGACTGCACAGAGGTGACCTGTGCCTTGCATATAGAGAAATCTCTGACCCAGGTTTAATGGAAATGCTGCACATTCGCAAGTCAAATGGCACATGGGTCACTCACTTAAAATACCTTAACCTGGTATGTGACATCAACAGAACTTACTGGAGACACAGATTTGTCTCACAGAGGTTGGCCTACCTTTGGAACAAGCTCCCTATTCATGTTAAACAAAGCCCCCTCATTGGCTCTGTTTAAGTGAAAGTTGGATGATTGGATAGGTAACCGGAAATTCACCCCAGGGGTTCCATCAGTGTCTCTCTTGGACAGGGACAATAGGTGCTGACTTTAGTGTTTACTTGAACCAGACACCCTTGGGAACACAGGTTGAACTTGGCTGGGATTGTAAGGGCCCTGGGGCCATTAACCTAGTAACCTCCTATGATCAGTGCAAGTAATCCATGACAATGGCATTGTTTCTGTATCTGCGTCTTTTTTTTATTATTATTATCCAGGGCTTAACTTAATTCATTAACAGAAGATGTTTAGTATTCAGGTTTATATTATATCTCATTATTGCTTTTATACTTGAAACACTAGTTGGACTGAACATTCATAATGCAGATTTAGGTAGCAAGTTTGTGTCTGTGCTTATGTGTGCATGAGTGTGTGTTCATGTGTGCAGTTTGAACCAATCCCAGAAATCAGTTTTATTGTCCCAAGCATGTTAGGGCATGACAGACAAAGCAAAAGCGTGGACTCTGGTTTCAGTCTTTTTTATGACTACAGTCTTGACAGTCCACTGTACACTTTATATTCTGAGTTTGGAAGTAGACAAACTAACAATTGGATATTTCCCAATGCACAGCATCAAGCATTCAGTGGGGTGTCAGGACCGATACTCATAAGCAGACTGAAAACATAGAGTCCCTAATACCCAGCAATTACAATTGCTATTCACCACTATGTAGATTGAGTACTACAGGGCCCAAACGCCACACAGGAGCCATTGTATTTTACTGGTTAATCCCTGGTTCACCTTTCCTGTACTCATTTAAGTTCTTGGCATACAAGTTGTCTGTGTGCATGGAATACTCTGAAGAGGCATTCAAGTGAAAGTATGGGACTCACTTAGACTTTGGAAAGAGGAAAAGAAAGGTGCTAGTTTAGTTTACAATTTTGTAAGAAATTTCTTTGCAATTACTTTTATTGTAGCTCCATACACTTCATACAGCCTATACAACACATATGTTTCTACCATAGCAAATAGTAATGAGAGAGAAAGAGAGACATGAACTGTGGCATATTCAGTTCAGTAAGTGTCTGTCTGGACTTCCACCCACCCCTCACACCCATCCTTCAGCATCTTCTAGCACCCACATTGACAAATACTTATTATGGAATCTCTGAATTGAAGTTCAAGTTTTGGCTATTAACCAAAATGATGGCTTCATGGAGGAATCATATTGTTAATATTTATGAAACAATGTTTATTTATTTATTCATTTTACATTTGTTAGCCGGGAAATTCCAACTGGACCAGGTCCATTTACAGCGGAGGCCTGGGGAGAAAAGCTCCGAAACATTGTTACAAAAAAAAAAACAAGAGAAGCAAATGTATACAGTGTTATACAAAGGCCATTTAAATAATACAACATGGAGTTAGACATTTTGCCAAACAAACACTGAAAATATATATAATAAATTAGAAAAAGACATTTTCCAGGAGAAACGGTCAGGAATTCCATTTAATGTGCAGGTGTATAATGATTGGGACAAAAAGAGGAGCAACCGCCCGCTATGAGAAGTAGCAACTAATAGCCATTAATTGTTGAGATTAGTTTTATTTTGGCCATTTGATAGAGTACTGATCACGAGTTCTTAATAACAAGTACACTTAGTTATTTATCATGTATTATTAATTCATTCCATACCTCCAAATCTTCCTGATTTTGAGAACGTCCCTGATTCTGTCTCTTATTTTTGGCCTGTCCCTCATGATATTTTTCAGTTTCTGGTAAACTACTGACATTTACAATTAATCAATAATGCCAGGCAGTTTTATACTTGTTGTTGTTCAGAAAATGCATATCATTGCAAAGCTTTTTATTCTACTAACTTTTTAAGTGAATTAGATTGTAATTCAACAATTGCCTCTGATTTTGGGCATTTGTTCATTTACTATTTTTATTTTTGCCTTGAGTTCTTGAGCAAAAGAAGTGTTTAGGTATGCTTTAATCGTTTATTTATTTTGCACTTTTTTGACCAGGTAGGTGAGCTGGTCAACTGGCTATTTTCAGTCATGGCCAGGGTCTAGTAGTACACTATTAATTGCAGGAAGTACAATAAATAAAATTCCAGGTAAATAAGCTATGAACAGTCATATCAAATGCAAGACAGAATGGAATTACATTAGAAATGAGATTGGGAACAACAAGGGATTAAAATGTAGACTTTGAAATGCATTTAGATTGCATAACAATGGTAAGAGTACAGGATTTTAAATTAGTATTTCTGTTTACAAAAATAATGGTTGAAATATGACAGGGTTGGGTTATACTGTTACAGATGGACAGACAGACAAGGCATTAGCCAGTGCTTCTAAAGCAGTTGCACTTATATTCATTCTGCGAGTGCTGCGTAAGATGTTTTTGAATGTTTCCAATGTTTCTAGGTTTGTTATGTCTGTTGGTAGTTTATTCCCATTCATGAGATGACCTTTTCTCCTACAGTAAGTTTAAATTAGGTCTGATCAAAGAGAAAAATTTTCTTGGCTACGTCTAAGAAAACAGTTCTGTTGTCTGATTTGGAGAATGTTTTTTGGGGATACTTAATTTAAGAGTCTTAAAAAGCAAAGTACTTAGGAAACAGTAATGGGGAGAAACGAGTCTTTTCATATAAGATACAATGTTGGCAGTTTGGGTCTGCTAGGAGTATAAATCTAAAGATTTATTTGGAATTAATTTGTTATATTTGAAAATTGTGAGTGTGTTGTACTTATTTTAAATATATTGCAATATACATAGGGGCTGTTTCACTTGTTCACTTTAGTGGAGGGTGTTAAAAAGCAGGAGGATGAATATATATTGAGAATATTACATTGAGGACACTGTTTTCACTGTGAATCAAGTTTTATTTTGTTATTCCATGTTTGTAGATAATATTAATGGTTGAATACGGTCACTGAGTACTGGATTCTTTCTTTTGAATATATTATCTAATTATCCATCTATACACAAGGTTATAAATATAGACATGTACTTTGTGTGTCGCCTTGCAGATTCGTGGACTGTTACTAGGCTAACGACCCGGGGGGGGACCTTTTTAAGCCTAGCCAAGTTTCCTGAAAGAATAGTGATGTCCTGCATCCAAATAGGACACTGAGGACCAAACAGTTTGCTACCTCTGTCCATAACGGACAGTGGGATAATGACCTCTTTGGACCTGGATGTCACACCCTTACTTATAAGGACTTCCATACCACTGTGGCCATGTGGTGGTTAAAGGTAAGGCTACTCTCTGCATGTGTACACAGATCCCTGACTACTGGGTTGACTGTTAGGGTCATATTACCAACACAGTAATTAGCTGGGGTGGTTGATTTCCCAAAGTGTACAATTATGCATTTTTTACTATTGAGTTTAAGACCATGGCTTTGGCACCATTTGTTAGTCAGAGACAAACATTGAAGAATGCTAGTGTCTGCAGGGAAGTTGATGATAGCCCCCAACTTGAAATTATCTGCAAACTTAGTCAGCCATAAACCTTCAGCATTTGCTTCCATTTCAGAGAAATAGATGCCAAAAAGGAGAAGGCTCAGTACTGAGCCCTGAGGCACTCCACTAGTGACTGGCCTCTTGGGGGAGATGGCCTCACCTATTTTGACCTCCTGGGTCCTATCAGTGAGCCAGTTGGCTATCCAGTGGGTGATAAAAGGGTTTATACCTAAATTAGTGAGCTTGTCTATAATGCCTGAGTGAGGTATTATATCAAAAGCCTTGGCCAGATCAAGATTAGCTGTGTGCACAGTCTTACCTTCATCCATTGCTTTGCTGACCCTCTCAATAAAAGTCCACCAGATTTAATAGGTATGATTCCTTTAACAAAGCCCAACTGTAATGGATCCAGCATTTGCAGGTTACCTATGTCCTCATTTATCATGTCCATGATGATTCTTTCTATGGCCTTACAAATGAGGCTGTAGTTACCCGGATCAGTTGTTGGACCTCCTTTGTGCAGGGGAATGACTGTAGCTGTCTTCCATTCCTTGGGCACAAAACCTGACTGAAGGCTCCAGTTGAAAAGTGACTCAAGTGTACCAGAGAGGTCATGTTTCCTGCTGTTTATTAAACATCCCTTGATGTTTCAAGGCCCATCGATGTACTGTTTTTGGATCATAGGAAGTTACTAGGCTATTGGCTCTGAGGCCCTTATTAGCCTAGCCAAGAGAGTTTAGCCCATGCATAGACAAATCAGCACCTGATGCTCCTGTCCAGCAGGGACATGGGTGGAATCCCAAGAATGTATTTTCTATTTTCCATCCAGTTATCCAGATTGCACTTAAAAAGGGGTAAAGAGGTACTCTGCTTGACATGGAGACGGAGTCTATTCCATAGATGGGGGAGTCACTGGGACACAAATCTGTCCCGCCAGCAAGTCCTGTTGATGTCACAGACCAGGTTGAGGCTTCGTGTGCAGGTTACTCGAGTGGAGCTTGACTTGCGGATATGCAGCAGTCCAATCAAGGCAGGGCCCGAGATCACCTTGTATGCCAGACAGAGGTCACCTCTGAGGAGTCTGTATGAAACAGAGTAGAGGCATAGGGCTTTTAGTCTATCTGTGTATGGTAGATTTTTGAGGCCCTGGATTCTCCTGGTGAGGAACCTCTGTGGTATCTCCAGCTGCTGCATGTGCTTTGTGAGGTACAAGCCGAATGGGGCATTGTACTCAATAATGGGGCTTATAAGGGAAGAATACAGGGATCTTATGACCTTCTTGTCCCTGGATGAGATAACCTTACTTATGAGGTGGGCCATGTAGAAAGCTTTCTGTACAATGGAAGCAACATGGTGGTCAAAAGTCAGGCTGCTATCAATCTGGGTGCCCAAATCCCTCACAACTGACTGCGTGCTTAGAAAATTATTAGGTGATAATTTGTGAGGACATCTCTCTCCCCAAAGGGGCTGATGATGCATTTTTTTGTATTCAGCTTGAGGCCATGTTTCTGGCACCAGTCATTTGTTTGGGTGAGACCTTCTTGGAGGATGCCCACATCACTGCGGGAATTTATGACAGCTCCCAACTTGCAGTCATGTGCAATCTTGGTCAGCCATAGCCCACTGGTTTTGGCCTGTACCTCAGAAAAGTATATATCAAATAACAGAGGCCCCAAGACCGAACCCTGGGGTATTCCACTCGATACCGGTCAACTGCTTGAGGTGGCTTCCCCTATTTTGACTAGGTGGCTTCCCCTATTTTGACTAGGTGGGTTCTATCAGTAGCTTTGGAAAATGCATTAATGACCTGTTCTCTAGTAATGGTTGGGGAGATTGTGTTATGTGGCATTTCATAGGCTCATAGGTGTGTACTAGGCTAATGGCCCTGGAGCCTTTACAAGCCTAGCCCATAGGATTACCCTGGCATCGTGCCACCTGACCTTAGTTCTCATTGCCTCTGTCGAGTAGAGCCACTGGAGTGATCCCGAGGTGAATTTTCTATTTCCCATCCACTCATCAAGATTTCTCTTGAAGACGGCCAGTGCGGTGCTCTGCTTGACATGTAAGGGAAGTCTATGCCATAGCATGGGCAGTCTCTGGGTTATGAACCTGTCCCTCCAGCATGTTCTTTTGATTGTGAGGTTGAGGTCTCTGAGGTCTCTGATGCATGTGGTGCAGAGGGATTGGGATTTCTTTAGATGTAGCATTTCTAACAGAGCTGGGTCAGACATGGCTTTGTAAGCCAAGCGGAGATCGCCTCTAAATAGGTGATATGAGACAGAGAATAGTTGGAGTTTTTTGAGTCTGTCCATATAGGACAAGTGTTTAAGACCTAGGATCCTCTTTGTGAGGTACTTTTGTGGCCTCTCCCGTTGTTGCAGGTGTCTAGTGAGGTACATGCCAAATGGGACTTTGTACTCCATGATTGTCCTAATGAGGGAAGAATAAAGGAAGACAATGACCTCTATCTTCCTAATGCAAAACCCTTAGTAATGAGATGTGCCACATAGGACTTTTTGACCACAATGGCAATGTGGTGGTCAAAAGGAGGTTGCTGTCAACTTGTGTTCCCAGATCTCTTATAACGCTTTCTGTGTTCAGTGGACTACCATAGATGTGGTAATTCATGGGAACCAGTTTTTCCCAAAGGGGATGATGACATTTTTTGGCATTTACCTTAAGGCCATGATTCTGACACCAGTCGTTGGTCTCAGTGAGGCCTTTGTGTAGGATGTCAACATCACTTGCCGAGTTAATAATAGCTCCCAACTTGCAATCGTCTGTGAACTTTGTCAACCAGAGTCCCTTTGTGTTGGCCTGGACTTCAGAGAAGTAGATACCAAACAGGAGAGGACCCAGGACCGAACCCTGTGGGACTCCACTCATAACTGGTCAGCAGTCTGACTTGGAGTCAGCTAATTTCACACTGTGGGCTCTGTGTGCCAGTTTGCAACCCACCTAGTGATATAGGGGTTGATGCCTAGCTTAGTGAGTTTTTCTATGATTCCTGAGTGGGAAATTGTATCAAAGGCCTTGGCCAGATCAAGGTAAGCTGTATGAACCACCTTGCCTTCATCCACAGCTCTGGTGACTGACTCAAAGAAGTCGACTAAGTTGAGCAGGCATGCTCTACCCTTCACAAAACCAAACTGTGTGAAATCCAGAGTTTGGAGATTCCCTATATCCTTGTTTATTAGGTCCATGATGATGCATTCCATAGCTTTGCATATCAGACTTGTCAGGCTAATGGGGCGATAGTTCCCAGGGTCTGCAGTCGCTCCTCCTTTGTGGAGAGGGATGACTGTACCAGTGCGCAATTCAGTAAGGGCAAAGCCTAAGGTGAAGCTGTGATTGAACAGGGCACAAAAGTGTGGTGCCAATTCACTCTGTAGTTCATGCAGAACACAAGCAGGGATATTGTCAGGTCCCATAGAAGCTGCATTCTTGGCCTTGGACAGTGCTGTTTTAACATGTGCAGCAGTAATACTGGGTGCCTGGCAATCTACTAGTATTGTGATTGGTCCTTTGGGGAGGTAAAGTTGGCACTGAATCTGTTGGCCAGTATACTGGCAATATCTGTTAGCTCGATATACGAGGTACCATTGTGCAGTAGCTCAGAGCATATCTGGGTACTGCCATGGGGATTCTTTACATAAATATGGAAGGCTTTGTGGTTGTCTTTACTATCTGCTGCAATTCTGTTTTCATAGCTAGTTTTAGAAGATTTGAGGGATCTCAACTTTTTGTTGAGGCTGATAAGGGAATTTTTCCAGTCTTGGGAGTTCACCTTTATTTTGCATCAGTTTCCTCCTTCTGTTGTAGAGTTTGTTTATGACACGGGACCACCAGATTGGCTTCTTTTTTTTTGGAGGACAGCATCTTGGTTCTATTGGGTATGGCGAGATCCATGCATTTGTGTACGTGTCCGTACAGTGCATTGGTTTATGATTTGGCAGTCATGCAACTATTCTCCATTTGCATGGGTGCCGTGAAGTTAGCCACCTCTGTTTTAGGAGCCCAAAGTTAGCTTTGGAGAAGTTTTTCATGGTGGTTACCTTTGTGTGTGTGTGGGGGGGGTGGATATGTATTTACAATGTGATTAGTTTGTGGTCGGATGTAACCAGAGAGGAGTTGACTATTCGTGTAGAGCAACGGTCACCCATGTTAGTAATGACCAGGTCAAGGATGTTGCTACCTCTAGTGGGGGTAAGAACGAGCTGGTCCAGGGCATTGGAATTAATGAATTGCAGGAAACTTTGGGCAAGTATATTGGTGCATGAGTAGTTTGCCAAGTTAATGGAGGAGTAGTTCCTTTAAATTATTAGGGTGGTACTGGGGGGTAGAACTTGAGCTGAATCTGTCAGCTCCCACTGCACCGAAATAATTAGAGATTTAATACACTACCATGTTACCAAATATTCTTGCATCCTGGACTGCCTACTTTCAAAAGCATAGGGGCATTAATTTTCATAGTAGCAAGACCATCAATCAACCTCCCACCTCCAAAACCTGAAACAGTACTTCTCACAATATATAACAAATGGGTAAAAAGGTGGAACACTTATTAACAGCTTACTACAAACATCGACCAGGAAGCTCAAGTGATGGCTAAAGTGTGTCACTTTCTACTATATGTTGCTAAATTAATATGATTCAGTGATACATAGGGATTTCTTAAGACCCAAAATGATAAATGTTCCTCATAGGTTACACTTGAGAGGGAGCTACCACCAACACAGGTGACCGTCTCAGACATGAAGCATAAGCTATAATGGTTAGCACTCTTGACTTTGAATCCAGTGATCTGAGTAGCCATTTTCTGCTGATTGTCTTCATTATTGAGAGTAACAAGGCCTCCTGACCTTCTGTAGTACGAGTGATTGGGTAATAGCAGGGGCTGAGGAGTAATCTGATCTTCCCAACTCTTCCATTCTTACTGCTATATATAAACCCTGTGTCTTATAAAGGCTTTGCTTGTATTGTCAGGCTCTGGATTGCATTGCATAAGTGGAAATTCCTTAAGATTCCAAGAGCAGGCTAAGTTATTTCGTACACTCATTTCACTGAATTGCACTTCTGAAACGCTTATACTTGTGCTATACAGTTGATCTACTATATTTTTGCACGGTTATAAAGCTTTTTTTTATTGTTTTACTGCATTTATGTACTGTTTTAAACTGTTTTAACATTACTTAAGAGTAAACTGCTTTTTCATACTGAGAGTTGTATTTTCTGTTTGTGATTGCTCTATCCGAACCTTTATGTGCATTTTTGTCTGTTAAAAGCATTCTCTAGTCTGCTCCTTGATCTGTTTAAAACTTTCATTTAGTGGCTACAGCTAGAAACTGTAACTTTTTCCCACCCACCGTCCCCAGTGTTGTGTGTTTTTATACTTGGTGGCTTTGCAGTTGCCCGCCCATACTGTATATTTGATCTGTGACACTCCTCCCATTCTAGTGTCATTAGTTCACTCAATTTAATAGAGAACATTTGTGAAGGCCAACCCACTCAGATTCTTAACGTTGAATTAACTTCTGTTCCCAGCTTTCTCCATTTCCACTTTACTGGAAAAAAAAAATGTTAAGCTTGCTTCCCCCCTTTCCTGTGGCAGGTCAGATATGGATTTGCTGTGTCCAGGACTGTTTGTGAGCTCCTAAGCCCCCCCCCCACTTAACTGGGGTTGAACTATTCCTGGCGCCATAAAGTCTGTTTTTCAAAATTTCCCTTGCAACTAGCTAGCTTTTTAGTTTTAGCACTCATCTGTTTCTTTGATCCAGCACTTGTTCAGAACTCATTGTAAGCACTAAATAAGTTACAAATTACTACAATACTCAACTTTCCTCACTTGTCTAGAGGAAAACAGTTTTTAGTACTTAATAAATAAGCACCTATTCAGGCATGTCTAAAGGTCAGCTCCTGGTGTTTTCTCCTGTCTTCCTGATGAATCTGGGCATCTTGAGACAATGCAGCAATTGCCTCATGTACACAGACAACCCTCTCCTCCTACCACCCAACACTATGACCTGTGAGAGATGCACTTATATAGCCAAACCGGAAGCAAAGCTCTCTTTACCAAAGACAGGCCTAGACAGTCAAGAGGAGAAGGTAAACAGTTGCACTGCACCACACTCATCACATAGTCCCTCAAAACCTACACCACCAAAACACACACACAGAACCACACACCTACATTCGTGGAGGCTCTCTGTACTAATCTGCCCAAACAACAGAGACCTCCAAAGCAGAAATGCAAGCAACCTCCACCCCCCAACACAACCCAAATGACACATAGTCCACATACTCAGTGTGCCACTCAACTACAGCCCATAAGGCATAACGTACCCAACACTCTAGTCATAGGTGACACTATAGTCAGGCACACTGATGTTCCACTCACCAGGCTAAACAAGGAAAAAGTTACTGTCAGCTGCCCGTCGGGTGCCAGGATCCGCCACAACGCACGCACTCAGGTCACTCCACAACAAGGACAAATATGACTCTGTCATTGTCCATGTTGGTGTGAATGACCTGAGACGTACCTCCCTGGACTACATGAAAAGAGACATGGAAGAGCTCTCTGATCTTGTAGCCCAGGCCGGTATGACCCTAGCCCTGAGTAGCATCCTGCCATCACCCAGAATGACACCACAGTACAAGGACAAAATGATTGACTTTAACAATTGGCTAAGCTTCTGGTGTCATTCTAAGGGAATCCAGTATCTGTCTGCCTGGGATGACATGATCGACAGACCACGCTGCTTTGCCAGAGATGGCCTGCACCTGTCTCCCTTGGGATTTTGGATACTGGAAAAGGCTCTTGCCACCCCTATAGTGCCTTTTTTAGGCAAGGTTCAAATGACAAATTCACCACTGTAACAGGTACAAGCAAGCAAAATCTGAGGGTAATGCTACTCAATGCTAGAAGTCTAAACCTCAAAATGCACTCACTCAAGGCACTCCTTAAAATGGAGAACAATGACATCTGTGCAGTGACAGAGACCTGGTTCAAAGCTCCAGAGAGCACCCCTGCATTACCAGGCTATAATTCATACCACACCTTTCGGCCACCAAACCTGGACCGAAACACTAAAGGTGGAGGCGTGTCCATACTCATTAAGGATATCCACACCTCCAAGCTAGTTGCTCAGCATAATGCATCCGAGATTATCCAAGTTCAACTAACTCTGGGCAAAACCGCAATAAACATTGTAGCTTGCTACAGACCCCCCACCATGCCCCAGGATTCCCACTCCTCTTTTCTTGATACACTGGAAAATATTAAGGTACAACCCAACACTCTAATAATGGGTGATTTCAACTACCCTACCATTAACTGGGAAAACTACTCATGTACCAACTCTTTTGCTCAACGTTTTCTGGAAATCATCAATTCCAACGCTTTGGATCAACTTATCCACACCCCCACCAGAGGCAGCAATATCCTAGACCTGGTCATCACCAACATGGGTGACCGGTGTTCCACACCAGAGGTCAGCTCCTCGTTGGTCAGATCCGACCACAAGCTAATCACCCTAGACATCCACATCCCGCTCCCACCCCCCATTAGGAAAACAACCGTGAAAAATTTCTCCAAAGCCAACTTCACGCTTCTTAAGACAGAAGTGGCAAACTTCATGACACCCATGCAGATGGACAATAGAGGTACGACTGCTGAATCCTACACAAATGCAATTTATAAGCACTTACACGAGTGCATGGATCGTGCTAGCCCTAACAGAACCAAGATGCTATCCTCCAAAAAAAGGAAGTCAATCTGGTGGTCTTCTGCCATAAACAAACTCTACAACAGAAGAAAGAAACTGTTGCAAAAAAAGAGTAAAATCCCACGATTGGAGGAACTCCCTGGTCAGCCTCAGTAAGAAGCTGAGATCCCTCATAAAATCCTCCAAAGCTAGTTATGAAAACAAAATTGCCACTGATTCTAAAGACAACCACAAAGCATTCTATAGCTATGTTAAAAATCCTCAATGGCAATACTCAGATCTGCTCTGAGTTACAGCACAATGACACTAAATATACAGAAATGACTGATATTGCCAACATCCTGGCAGATAGGTTCAGTGCTAACTTTACCCCCCTCTCACCCCCTAAAGGGCCCATCTTTATACCGGAAGAATGCAAAGTTCCTGTAATCACGGCTGCACAGGTAAAAACCTCTCTCCAAAGCCAAGAACACAGCATCCATGGGACCTGATAGCATCCCAGGCTGCCTTCTACATGAACTACAGAATGAACTGGCACCCCGCCTAAGTACCATGTTCAATCATAGCCTCACCTCAGGCTTTGTGCCCATTGAATGGCGTACCGTGACGGTTATCCCACTCCACAAAGGGGGGGCCACAACAGACCCCAGGAACTACCACCCCATTAGCCTGACGAGCCTCGTCTGCAAGGCCATGGAACGTATCATCATGGAACTCATAAACAAAGACATTGGAGATCTCCAAACCCTGGACCCCACACAGTTTGGGTTTGTAAAAGGCAGATCATGTCTCCTAAACCTGATAGACTTCTTTGAAGTAGTCACCAAGGCCATGGATGAGGGTAAGGTGGTTCACACAGCCTATCTAGATTTTGCCAAGGCGTTCAACACCATCCCCCACTCTGGAATTATAGATAAACTCACTAAACTAGGTATAAATCCCTATGTCACAAGATGAGTTGCCAACTGGCTTACTGAAAGAACCCACACTGTGAAAGTAGCAGACTCCAAATCAGACTTCAGACCAGTGACAAGTGGAGTACCACAGGGTTCAGTCCTGGGTCCTCTCCTGTTTGGTATCTACTTCTCTGAAGTACAGGTTAACACAGAAGGTCTTTGGCTAACTAAATTCGCAGATGACTGCAAACTAGGAGCCATAATTGAAAATCCAAACGATATGGATAGCCTACAAAAGGACCTCACTGAGACAGATGCCTGGTGTCAAAGACATGGTCTCAAGCTCAATGCCAAAAAGTGCATCGTCATCCCCTTTGGTAAAAATTCTGTACCCATGAACTACCACATAGGCGGTAGTCTACTCAACACTGAAAGTTTGATAAGAGACCTTGGGACACAGGTGGACAGTAGTCTCTCCTTTGATAATCACATCGCCAAAGTGGTCAGGAAATCCTTCTATGTGGCACACCTCATCACAAAAGTTTTCTCATCCAGAAAAAAAAGAGGTCATTGTCCCCCTCTACTCATCACTCATTAGATCCATTATAGAGTACAACGCCCCTTTTGGTATGTACCTCACAAGACATCTACAACAACTGGAAAAGCTGCAAAAATACCTCACAAAGAGGATTACTGGCCTCAAACAGATGCCTTACGCAGACCATCTCAAAAAACTCCAGCTTTACTCCATCGCATATCGCCTACTCAGAGGCAATCTCTACCTAACATACAAAGCTATGTCAAACCCACAGCTGTTGGACATGCTCCACTTAAAGAAATCCCAATCCCTCCAAGCTACATGCTCCAGGGACCTAAACCTCGTCACCACAATAAACAGAACATGCTGGAGGGATATATTCCTGTCCCAGAGACTTCCCATACTCTGGAACAGACTACCTATGTCAAACAGAGCTCCTCATTAGCACTCTTCAAGAAAAATCTTGATGATTGGATGGGTAATATGAAATTCACCCCGGGGATCACTTCTGTGGTTCTGCTTGACAGGGGCACAGGAAAATAATTTTCTTGGGTGGCGAAAGCCAGGGTACATTTTTGGCTAGGCCCTAGGGCCAGTAGCCTAGTACCTACCTATGAACCTATGAAATACAACAGAAATCATTTGCTTGGTCTAATCACTAAATACCACAAAGTCTGGGGTTGCCACCCTTGCATTCTTCCATTTCCTGACAAACAAGCCATGGACCCTGCATAAGGAAAACACACCCCTTGCATCAGGGTAGCCGTATCACTTTTAGTAAGCTGCACCCAGAAGCACCAATTTTTAAATGCCATATACATGACTGCATTGGCAGCCTTAGATTATATGGTTCCCTAGGCAAAATATTCCATGGTACTCCCCATCCCCTCTTTCTATTGTCATCCTGACATACACCCCTGTGTTCCATTGTTTTGCTTCCATGCTTGCCCTCTTATAGTAAACGGAATGCATTTGTTTTGTGTTCTCAGACTTTCTAACTTGTCATATTTTTTTCTACATCCTTTCAATACATACTAACTGGCCAAGACTGTAGTGTAAAAGCTGTGGTGGAAGGAATGTAAGTATGTAATTATGCTGGGAGTCTGGGAGCCATGAACCTCCAGAAGCTATGGGGTTCAGATGCTCTGAAGTACAACATAGAGTTTTTTTTTCAACAACCTTTGGTTCAGTGATGGCCTGAAAAAATTGACTAAAGAAAAAAATGATTTTTTTTCTTTCAGTTAAGAACTATGTTATGTCCAGGACATGATATTCAAGGCTAGCAACACAGTAGTTACCACAAAACTGAACAACGGTTGTCCATAATCTGAGAATAAAATGCTTGTGGGGTCACATAAATCCTATCTGAGATGATTGCCTTCCTCCCAATCCCACAAAAAAGTGATTTTCCTTGTACCCATATCGTGTTAAATTGGGTTGAAAATGAAAGGACAAAGGAACATAGTGATATATTTTAAGTTGCTGCTGTCATATCAACACATCATGCCTCACCAACCTCATGCCAAAACACCAACACCTTCTCTGTACCCCTCTGAAGTCAAACTAGGATGAAAGTGAAAGAGCAAATAGGTTGAAATGCGTTGCTGTACTCTATTGCTGTCAGCTGTACATACGTAGCATGCCTTTGTACCATACATCCAGATGATATCCACCTGCATACACATCTGATTTCAACTGAGAAAAAAGTGAAAAAAAAAATAACACAAAGTAATTTGTTTCAACCTGTTGTTGTTCCTACACAGTTAACTGACCCAAGGCAAGCTGCAGTGGTTTTCTGTTCACACCTATAAGGTGTGATTTTGGAGGAAAGTTAAAGAAATGACTGCAATGTCCCTAGCCTCCAACAAATTACAGCAATTTCTGCACCCACCTCTAACTGGTGTAGTTTTAGACTAGGTGGGGCTCATGGCTGAGGGCCATACTTAGCCACTTATACAGCCATGAATGATGCCCCCCAGAAGCAGTGGGGTTCTAGATGTTTTGAGATGCACTTAATGCTTTATTTTGTCACTAACAAGAGATTTATGTATGCACCTACCAATATTTTTCCACATATGCACACGCACATACCATACTTTCTACAGGAAAACTAGAAAAACATCAATTCACCTGTGGCATGTATTTGGGGTGTTGGAGAAAACGAGAGCACCTGAAAAAAAAAACACAGAAATAGGAGTACACACAGACAGTCACAACCAAGAACTCAGGCAGGAAGAAAAAAACTCTGAGATCGTAACTCTGTGCCACTGTCCCAATGATGTGATCCTTTCCCACTCATTTTACCTAGACCACCAAAAATAGCCATTTATTCTGTGCAGTGCTGATGTTTGACAGTAATGGAAAGTTGAAATTATGGATAACGTGTTGCTCTTATATACATTTTAACTTCCCTAACATGTACACAAGCATAAATCACAGCAATGTTTGTTTTACACTGCATTTGAATGCATTTAGGAAATCCAAATGAAACGGTAAACATTTTAAGAAACATACTTTGAAATGTGTTAGCTCTTAGAATGATGCAAAATACTCATAACTAGATTTCCTAACAGAAAACCTGATTTCTGGATTTCCTGACAGAGATCCTAGTTTCCTGTCTATCAGGAAAATTTTGTGACAGGTGGCAACCCTGACAAAGTCAAAGAAATGAGATGCCTGAAAAGGCCCTGAATTCCAAAGTATTCCTACCATTTCCTACAGATTTTCAATAATTAACACACCTTCAAAAGAAAACAAAAAGGGTACTGTTCTTGTATTTAATCAAGTGCTACAATAAACTGGCAATGTAACAGTACCCGTCTCATAAAAACCACTTTCCAACATTTTTTCTTCACCAATCTATGCCGCATAATGAGAACGCGCACGTGCCATTCCTAGGGACGGAGTGACGTCACACACACAGTGAAATTGAACGCTAAAGAGAGGCTGGAATAAGGAGAATATGACCGAGAGTGACCTCGACAGATAGACTGTGTCTCCGCAGCGGTCCGAGTCCCGGTGTCAATGTGTTGTCTTAAGCGACATATTGCATGAAACGGGGCTCGGGACCGCAGCATTTGTCGAAAAAAAAAAATCCCCACTAGTAAGACATTCCCAGGTTTCAATGGATAGAAAGACCCCCCCGATCGAGCGTGCGGCTGAAAACGGAGCAGCACTGTATGCGAATGGGCTGCAGAATGGCTTTTTGCAGCTACCATCGTCGCAGAGCAATGGCACCAGCAACTGCTGCAGTCGCTACCGAGATAACGACGGTGCCCCTCTCCCCCATGACTGTGGCGGCAGTAACCTTCATCCGTCCGAAATGCAAAATCACACCTCGCCTTCGAGAAAATGCAGAGGCAGGAGAAGAATCGATTCGGGCAAAAAGAACAGACCACGTAAGTTCTGTGCTGCAGACAGCTCTATTAGCTTGGCTCCGTCTTTTACGGTTTGACAGGTGTTAACCATTCCCGGAGATGCTCATCGATAATTAGACCTGTCTTTTGATGTCCTTGGAATATGTGTCCATCGATAGGCTTCTCGCTCTCTCTTTTTTAATCTGTGCTTATTTTGGCGTGGATATATTGCTGTATGTACTAGGGACAGGATGCACTATGTAGTAGGCTGAGATGCATCTCTTGTATGCTGTGCAAGGTACAAGTTATATTGAGTAATGTTTGGAAAATAAAACATTGGTCTTCTGTAGTTATATACACAGAGAGTTACGGCACGTCCCATGAAACGCCATATTAAATGGAAATTTTATGCACAGTTAAAATTATTTATTGGTCAGCCTTTTGTGGCACAATTGCAAAATATTTACCAGGGACCGCAGTCACCTTCGCTTATCATGTTGTACAATTCTCCATATAATGTAATGCATCTTACGGTTTGGTTTAAGAGGTTGCATTCCCATTTATAAATGTTGCACTAGTTCCGGTCCAGCCCCCTGCTGAATACTTGGTGAGACGGGCTTGGACTGGATTGGTCTTTATGCAATCAGACGGTGTAGGTGGGCTGGGTACTAGAACTGACTGCCATTGAAAGCCTAACTAAACCCGAGATGCTCGCCCGGTCAAGCCGACCAATCAGAGTGGTCGCTAGTCCTGCAACAGGGGGTGGATGCATTCACCAGCCAATCCTACTCTGTCAGCCGTGCTGGTGCTCTCAGCTGTTTGTAAATACCGGCACTAAAGAGTGCTTTGCAAAAGATCAACTGTTCTTGTCAAACGGGTCTCTTGTTGTTAGATGTAGTCACCTTTGGAATTACTTCTTGCAGTTCGGTGGTCTAGCTACGTAATTGTGCTAGTATTCGAAATGGTCATTTTATTGTAGGTGTTACTTTATTCCCACAACCGCTAGATATGAAGCTTATAACATCAAAGAAGCACTGTAAATAAACTGATTCTCCCATTTGCGTTTCTTTGTTGAGTTACTGGGGTGGGGGCGTGGGTGTGATAGGTGGGATACTGTATTCTTTGGTGGGTTGAAACCTGTCTTGTATGTGCTTCTTTCTGTTGCTAGGTTACATAGAGTAGTAGAGAAACAGTATTCCTAGTTCTGCTTATCTGAACAGAGGGCATGGCGAATCAAACGCATTTTTTAATTTTTCTGTAACATATTGCCATAATCTAACGTTACTTTGTAGTCCACATTAAGAATGTGTGTCTTAAAACTTTTAGTATCATATTAACTGTTTGTGTTGTACAGCTTTTAGTATTAAATGTTTACAGTATTTTGTCTTTGTACTGAATATTTTACTTTACTAGTTCCTATGTATTCATTAGAATGTGCATACAATAATAAATTAATTATTGGTAATTAAATTTCCTGTATGGCAGATGCACCAAGCTTGCAGCACCCATTGGGGTAAACATGTTACACTTTTAGTTTGTCTTTCTTGATGTGTTTGATGTCACATAGTCCATTATATATTTTATTTATATATTTATTAAGGTGTGTTAACCAAGGGTAGTTGGCTGATCAACATGTTCCAGTTTCACCCATAGCTCAGGAGTACATAGGGAACTGAATGAAATATATTGGAGGCTCAACTTTAAAATGGTCCATTGAGAGCAGTGTTTTACCCTGGCTAACAAATTTAAACAGATACTCAAAAGAGTAGGTTAAGACAAACATCAGAAAGTGCACTGTGAATACCCCCGCCCTTTTGTTGTTGCCAGTCATAATGTTAATGCCACTGCAATTAGGATGACATTCGCAGAAGCATTGCATATCTAGGTTATTGGGCATACTTTGTTTTTGGTAGGAGGGGTGCTTGCATATTGCCCTTTTAATCCTGTGAAATTTGTTTATTTGATATTTGTTAACCGGGATAGTCCAGCTGGGTCACATAACCCATTTTCAGCAGAGGTATGGGAGAAAAGCTCCATATTTAGACATTTTAGTACATACACGGATAGGTCATTTTTACAGCAATAGTGTTGGTTAAAACTTAAGACAATGTATTTAGGTACATACAGTGATAGAATACAATTTTAAGGCATCTTTTAGAAACCGTAGTGTAATAGGAATGAGGAAACACGTTTATTGCTTTAAGACTGTTTAATAATTAACAGATGATGCCTGACTTGCATTAAAATAAGAACAAAAAAGTTTAGCTCTTTTCTTAGAATGTTAATAATGCTTTTGCACCCTTCATTACATGTGTAAGAAAAAAAATTCTTGAACACACTGACCTCTTTGTGAATAACTGAAGCACTAAGGAACCAATCATAGTAAGGTGAGTAATGGTGTCATTGATGAGAAGAGAAAAATGAAGATGTCTTCTAACAATGCAGGTCATTTAAGGCTATGAGAACCTTAAACTGATTCACCTTAATACTTGTCTTCATGTCCACACTGTTGAGAATTTGTGTCACCTATTTATTTACCATTTTGCATCTTCTAATATAGCTAATGTCATTTATTATGCTTTCATATTTTGTGTTACAATATTACTGTGCTCCAGTCTTCTGAATGTTGCCCATATATTTCCTATTGTGCTTTGCATGCATAGGCACTAGAACTTTACTGGAAATGAGGCAAGGTCCTACCACTTTCATGATGGGTACATAATAGCCCTGTCTTTCAGGAGATTTCTGTATAGAAAGCTAATTGAGAGCATATACGTTAACCAGGAATGTCCATCCTTGGAAGTCCAATTTTCAGTGGTTTCCAAGAGGGGAATGCTGCATTCAAAACATACAAATATTTAATACAGTGCAGTTTGTAGAGCAAACAGAAGTGAGAAGTCAGTAGGCCATGAAAACACTAAGGAAGTGAATTGATACAGAGAGAAATTCTCAGATTAAATATGTTTGTTTGCCCTTCAGGCATGCATTCTCATTGTCTAACATTCACACCACTGTCATCTGTCTTACTGGTGAGGCAGCTTTTCAAAAATTACTACATTAATTTGTGTATCCAACATTTTATGTCTTTTGTCTGTGATAACAAACCCTTCCTCCCTTCCCTAGTTCTAAACTACTCATCTTCCAGCAGTTGGTAGTAGCTTCCCCATATATTCTCCACCACTTTTACAGTGCCTTTCCTCAAAAGAAGCCTAACCCACATACATTTTCCCCACTTACTAAAGTTATCTTCACCATCTTGCCCACATTTCAACACCTGTTATCTGCCATAAGTTATTCCTTATGCTATTAAACAGGTTGTTTATCATTTAACTAGTTTAGTAATGTAAACTTCTTGTAAACCACCTTTTTCTTCTTTCATGTAGATTGCAGTCCTGTCCCTCTGTTGTCCTTCGTGCCTCAGCAGGTATTTTACATTAGCATAAAATAATATATGTAGTATTTACCTAGTTAAATCTGGTGTAGCGTTGTGCATGTTAGACTTGTATGTCTGTGTTATGGTATTTTAAGGGTTCTGACTAGTCTGGTTAGAGCTTGCATTTGTTTGTTTGCCTTTAATGTTTTTCTCATTTTCATTGTGTTATTGAGATCATTTGTGTATGCTGTTGTGTTGTTTTCCACTGTTGGCAATATTGGATTTAATTACATATGAGTGAATCAACCTATTTGGTGCTGTCTGTCACTGCAGCTTCATTTGTCTCATTCAGTAACTAATATACAAAAATTCTATGATTTTTTTTTCAAAATCATTTCCCATGTGCTGCATGTTGTGTCTGTAATATATTTTTCAATTAAAATAAAATCACTGTCCTCTAGTGGAATTACATTTCCTAACATTTTTCAGCTAAATTTCTTTTCATTAAAGCTCCTTAAAGGGGTTAAAATACTTGCATTTTGGATCAACAGATGACATTAATATGTGTTTTTGTGGGGATTAGCATCTATCCCATCCTCTTACCGTCTCTCTAATTGTCACACTTCTGTCGCATTAACATTTTCTTTATTTATACATTTATCCATTCATGTCTAACATCTGAAGCTTATGCCATTATATAGGCGTAAATTGTTGCACCTCTAGTTTTTCCTGCATTTTCCCGTTTCTGTCGGGGTACAACTTTTGTCTACCCTCTTTCCGTATATAAACTCATTCGTATCTAACATCTGTAACCAGTAAATCAACATAAATTGCTGTTCATTTAGGTTTTTTGATATCTTTCCGTTACTCTCTGGGTGCAGCTTTCATTTTATTATTTGCTGTTTGTTTCCCAGTTCATGTTTTCTGTTTTCTTTAAGTCATCTTTATAATCTGGTAAATGTTTAGCTTCAGATTTCCCGTGTTGAGTTAGTTTTTATCTGCCTGTTGCCTGTCACTAGATTCTCGAGGGGTGGGTTTTTCTTGCTTAGGTTAACCCACTGAACCAAATTAAAAGCATATGTCCATGTTTGGTAGCGTGGCAACCCTCCATTCCCGTTTTAAGGGTCAGCCTGTTCTGAACCATTCTTGTTTCTGTTAGAAATGTTTGTTCTGATTTACCAATCGTGTTTCTTACTTTTAATTATGTGGAATGAGTAAATGCCTTATCAGATGCAAAGTAATTGATGAAAGTGTAACCTTTTTTACTGGAATTTGTCATGCAAAAGTTTTTATTTTAAACTTTTTTTTTTGCAATAATATCAGTATTTTTGTCTTTAGTTTTGTGAACATTTTTGTCATTAAGACCTTTTTCTGTTATTAAACGTAAATAAACTGGACCAGATTTCTTTAGTATCATAACAGAGTTCCCAAAACCTCTCGACTCTAGTAACTGGTGTGTTGTCTTTGTTACGTATTAAAATTGAGTCCGTTCTAAAATTCTGGAATATGTTCAACACAGTTGGTAGGACTTTGTTTACCTTTATTACGATTAGTGTGCTGTTATCATCAAGTAGTCTAAAAGAGGGCTAAGCTTTTCCTTCTTGAAAAGCTTTCTTCAGTTTTTCCTTGACTTTTAAAGCAAGCTTTTCAGCAGTTTTCGAAAGTACTGCAGGTGACTTCCCCTGCTAATGTTTATGTTGTCTGTCAGTTTATTAATCTGTCAATTTGTGTACATAATTTTCATCCAGGCCAGTTGAATTGTATTAAACAGTTTAGCAGTAAGTCAAATAAATGTTGATCCTCCCTATCTATATTCTTAATACAAAAGCCACCTGGACCCCATTGTATTAATTTGTATTCTTTTAAGTGACCTCTTTTTACTACTGCTAGAGTTACGGCAGACGCAAAACACTTAATGTCTTCCTGAAATAAACTTACTCTGCCCACTGTACTCTACTGCCATTTTGAACATTGAGAACTTCTGAAATGCAAAGGTTGGCAAAATCATTTTGAATTATGTTTTGTTCTGAAAATGAAATTTCTAACATATGATACTGGTGTGCTTCCTTTCCTCATATTTCCATAATGAATAATTAGTGTTTTTCTCCGTGTATCTACCAATAATCACCAAATTATTTTGAATTTATTTTGAATTTTGTCTCATTATGAAAATAAAATGTCTCTATTTTCTTGACCTAACTGTGATATTGGTGTATTTCATTCTGTCTCCACAATTTAATATTTTGGTGTCCTTTTCTCCTTGTATCCACCTATAATCACACCTTTATCTAAAGCAATTTCTCCAGTTTCTTTTAGTGTCAGGTCAGCTAGCTAATGTTTATTTGTTTTTTTCTTTTATTATATTGTTAGCTAAGTGTATGGTATCATCCGGCTTTCCAGGTCTTTTATAATTCCAACTGAAAACTGGTTTTCCGTCCTTATTTTCCATTTATTTTGAGTCCGTCTGCAGTGGTAATTTTTTTGATGAGTTCTAATTCATCAGAAACTAAAGGGCAGATCATGTTGCTGTTCATGGCCTCTTGAGGCATCTTTAATAATGAACTTGTCTAATCTACTAGACTGTGTGGTATTTGTAAATAAATTGTTTGATCTATTTCTTTCCCACCACATGTCTACCCACTTTTCCTTTTAACATCTGATTTGAGTGCCTCAAAAGGTTTCTATAGTGTTCTTGTTTACCAGGTTGTCTCTCTAGACTTTGATTTAGGGTTATGTTAAAGTCTGTTCCAGTTACTTGATTTTATTTTATTATCTTACCGTATTAATTGCAAGAAAAGTCTGAAAAATTCAAGGTAATCGCCTTTAGGTGTACACATTTTCCATTTTTCAATAAGAGCCTATTGTCGTACCATACAGTCCATTTTTCTGTATTACTGCTGTTATTTTCACATCTAACCACACACAAAGTATTCCAAATTGTATAGCTACACCTCTCTTATCTCCTCCAGTTCTGTATTCCAACTTTTTGAAAATCTTTTAAGTTTTTCTTTACTTTGGTATTTTAGTTTTACCTTTTGAAATTTAATTTAGTCATGATCCTTACGTTTACCAAACTTCCTTTTCTGTTTAATAAGATTTGAAATACCCTGCTATGTTCAAAAGACATTGAGTGCTTCATATTCTTTAAGTACCTATAAGAATTTTTCATTTGTGTTCTCCTTCCACAGCTTGAAATAGCTAAGAGTAAAATAAATATTGGCATTCAACCATGTGAAGTTAACATTACATTCCAAACAGAACATGATGTACCTCATATCAACAAAGAGCTGTAGCAATAATTTTTGCATTGCTAATGTGGTAAATCTGCATTAAAAACCATGCTTGAAATAGCCAAGAGTAAAAATAAATATTGGCATTCAACCACATGAAGTTAACATTACATTCCAAACAGAACATGATGTACCTCATATCAACAAAGAGCTGTAACAATAATTTTTTCATTGTTAATGTGGTAAATCTGCATTAAAAAACATGCTTACGTATAGCAACAGTACTAAAATGTATTGGTAATAATGTTTACATTTTCAGTGTTATTGAGTAACAAATTCTATCTTTATAAAGTTTTCTCATAGCAGACCACCTTTCAGGTATTCTATATCTGTAAGTTTAGGAAATTATGTATTGGCAAGTAGTATAAGTACAACAGAATTCTCTCCTTTTCCTATCAGTAATTTTAAACTCTATTTGTAGTAATGTTTAAACATTCAGGATTATAAGCAGTAACTAAATGCATCAAAGTTTTCTCACAAAGTAATACATGTAAATACAAATTAAGTTGTTAACGTAAGAATTGTGTGCCCTTTATCTTGATGGTACTGTAAAGTAAAGCCTAAGTGAATTCTGTTTTAACAGGATTATTAAAAATACCCTGTTTTATGCATAATAAATTACTTGAACATTACTTTTAGTTTAACTCTTATTAACATAAAATAATTAAATCTCATTTACTCTTTTGCAAAACAAAAAAAAAATTCTCACCAATTAGAAATTGTCATTAGTTAATAAAGAGCTTTGTAAGTAACATTTAAAACAGGAGTATAAAGTAAGTTAAAATTAAATGCTCTATTTAATGTACACACACTTCATCCCAATTCTTTAAGGATCAGAGTTGTAAAACTCATGTTTTGTAATATGTTTTGTCCTGAGAGAAAATACAGTTTAGAGTTTTAAGTACATGCAAGAATATATTTTTTTAGAAATAAAAAGTTTATTGTAAGCTGCCTGTCGGGCGCTAGAATCCGCCACATAACGCAAGCACTCAGGTCTCTCAACAGCAGGTACAAGTACGACTCTGTCAGTGTCCACGCTGGTGGTGTGGCGACCTGAGGCAGTACCTCCCTGCACCTTGGACTACATGAAAAGAGACATAGAGGAGCTCACTGATTATGTAGCCCAGGCAGGTATGACCCTGACCTTGAGCAGTATCCTACCTTCACCAAGAATGATGCCACAATACAGAGACAAGATGATCAGCTTTAATAATTGGCTTAAACTCTGGTGTCATTCAAAGGGGATCCAATGTCTGTCTGCCGGGATGACATGCTGGACAAGCCCGCTGCCGCAAGGGACGCTGCTTGCACCTGTCACCCTGGGCTTCGGATATTGGCAAAGGCTCTTGCCACCCCATAGTGCCTTTTTAGGCAAGGCTCAAATTCTAAACCTACCACCCTAGTACACAAAAAGGAAAAAACTAAGGGTAATGCTGCTCAATGCCAGAAGTCTCAACCTCAAGATGCCTTTTCGAGGCCCTTCTCAGTATGGAGAACATCGATGTCTGTGCTGTGACAGAAACCTGGTTCAAGGCTCCAGAGAGCACCCCGGCACTATCAGGTTTTACCTCATATCATGCGTTCCAGCCCCAAAATCCGGACAACACCAAGAAAGGAGGGGGGGGTGTCTATATTCATCAAGGACACCCACACCTCAAGGTTGGTACAACGTAACAACCTGATGCATCGGAGACCATCCAGGTGCAATTAACCATAGGCAAGACTGACTGCTCTGCAATTTGTAGCATGTTACAGGCCACCCTCTCAATCTCAGGAACCTCACATACATTTATCCCCTCCAGTGTTTTCAGGAAAGCTATCTCCAAACACCATCATACTAGGTGACTTCAACTACCCAAATATAGACTGGGATCACTACTCAAGCCCCAACACTCTAGCCCTAATGTTCCTAGAGTTCATAAACTCAAATGCCATGGAACAACTAGTCACCATCCCCACAAGAGGAGAAAACATATTAGATCTCATCATCACGAACATGGGTTCACAATGTTCAACACCGGAAGTATACCCCTCGCTGGTGAGATCAGACCATAAACAAATCTCACTGGAAGTCCACATCCACCCCCCACCTGAGATAAAAAAGACCACAGTGAAGAACTTCTCAAAAGCCGACTTCACACTTCTAAAGACTGGTGTGGTCTCCTTTAAGGCCCCCGAGCCTGCGGAAACCATTACTCCAGCCGCTGAATCACTTACTAATGCCTTCTACCAGCACCTACAGGACTGCATGGATCCCAAACAAAACAAAGACACTTTGTACCAAAGGCAAGCGTCCAGTCTGGTGGACCCCAGCCATAAACAAACTCTACAACAAAAGGAGGAAGCTACTACATGATAGAGCTAAATTCTTAAAAGGGAAAACACCTTTGATCATTATAAGTAAAAAACTAAGAGCTCTCATAAAATCATCCAAGGCAAATTTTGAGAGAAAAGTCGCTAAGGACTCAAAAGACAATCATAAGGCCTTCTTTAGCTATGTTAGAAACCTGGGAGGAAACTCCCAGATATGCTCAGAATTAGTTCAAAATGATGTAAAATTACTGAACCTACAGACATTGCCAACATACTGGCTGACAGGTTCAGTGCAAAAGGTGAGATATCTATACCAGAGGATTGTAACCCCCCAAACATCTCAAATGCTCAGGTGAGAACTGCTTTCTCCAAGGCAAAAAACACAGCATCCATGGGACCAGATGGTGTCCCCGGATGTGTGCTCCACGAACTCAATGAGGAATTAAACCCACAGTTAGGGCAGCTGTTTAATCTTAGCCTCACCTCAGGATACGTGCCTAAGGAGTGGCGTACGGCAACTGTGGTCGCACTTCACAAAGGCGGTGCCTCCACTGACCCTGGAAATTACCGTCCCATCAGCTTGACAAGCCTGATCTGCAAAGCTATGGAGAGGATCATAATGGAACTCATAAATAAAGACATAGGGGACTTGCAGACTTTGGATCCGACCCAGTTTGGCTTTGTCAAAGGCAGATCATGCCTTTTAAACTTGGTTGATTTTTTTCGAAACAGTCACCAAGGCCATTGACGACGGAAAGGCAGTCCACACAGCCTACCTTGACCTGGCAAAGGCTTTCGACACAATACCACACTCTGGTATCATTGAAAAACTCACCAGCTTAAATGTAAACCCATACGTTACGAGATGGGTTGCAAACTGGCTAAGTGACAGAACCCACAGGGTCAGAGTTGCTGGCGCCATGTCAGACTCAAAGCCTGTCACAAGTGGTGTCCCACAGGGCTCTGTCCTGGGCCCACTCCTGTTCGGCATCTACTTTTCAGAAGTACAAGCAAACGCAGGAGGATTATGGCTGACAAAATTTGCAGATGACTGCAAACTGGGCGTCATAGTTGAGAACGCATCTGACACAGATATCCTTCAGAAGGGTCTTATAGAAACGGATAACTGGTGCCAGAGCCATGGCCTAAAGTTAAACGCCAAAAAATGCATAGTCATACCCTTTGGGAAAAACAAGGTTACCCCTAGCTACCATATAGGCGGCAACCCACTGAGCTCAGAAGAGGTTATCGGGGATCTGGGGACCCAGGTTGACAGTAACCTTTCGTTTGACACTCACATTGCCAAAGTAGTTAGGAAGACCTTCTACATTGCTTACCTGATCATGAAGGGATTCACATCTAGATCAAGGGAAGTCATCGTCCCCCTGTACTCATCACTCATCAGACCAATGATTGAGTACAATGCCCCATTCGGAATGTATCTGACACGACACCTGCAGCAACTGGAAAGGCCCCAAAAATTCCTCACCAAAAGGATAAAGGGTCTCAAAAATATGTCCTATGCTGCCCGACTGAAGGAACTCCAGCTCTATTCAGTCGCTTACCGTCTGCTCAGAGGTGACCTGTGCCTGACATACAAGGCCATGTCCAACCCAGAATTGATGAACATGCTTCACCTCAAAAAATCTAGGTCCCTCAGAACTACAAGGGCGGGAGATTTAAACCTTGACACGGTTATTAATAGGACGTGCTGTTGGGACAGATTCATCACCCAGAGACTCCATATGCTGTGGAACAAAATCCCGGTACATGTAAGGCAGAGCACCTCGCTGGCTTTGTTCAAGAGAAATCTTGACCAATGGATGGGAGATCGCAAATATACCCCAGGGATTATCTCAGTGTCACTGCTTGACAGAGGCACAGCAAAATAATGGGCATAGTATCCTCCAAACTAAAGGGGTGGCGAAAGCCACAAAACTCTGGGCTAGGCTTATAAATTCCCATGGGCAGATAGCCTAGTATGAACCTATGAACCTATTTGTGTAAATTATTCTCCTTTCTGTTTCACCTATCTGTTGGTTCATCTGGTTTCCTTTTATGTAATAAAAAATGTTTGCAATCCGTGTGCTCTCCAGCAAAGCTGATCAAAATCCTTTATGTTGTTCAAAAAATAATCATACCATATGTCTCTCTGATATCTCAAAAATGCACTACTTCTGTTTTCCATATTATCTCTCATCCATACCATCTCTCCAGATTTTGTCTTGAAGTTGTCTGTTTCTCCTGTAATGACTTGGTTTTGCAGCTTGCAGCTTTAATTCCTTAGAGGGTTCAGAGGAGGGATATTTCTTCCCATTATGGGTTTTGTCTTGGTTGCAGTTGATTTCTTAGTCGCAAAATAGTCTCTCTCAGAATTAAAACTAACCTAGAGCCCCCATCAGACTCCAGACCTGTTAACAACTTTGCTATGATCAATTACCTCGATCTAAGGGACAGCTTATTAAACTTCCAAGCCCCTCCAAACCCAGATGACACTGGCCTACTCTGAGCTGTGCACAGTAGCACTGTTTAACCACATTCGTTGCTGCATAGAAGAAGCAGTACCTGTCTGAGTCAAACCTATGATTACTGGCAAAAATAAACCACCCTCTACTAGCATAAATAGGCTATTCAGCAAAAGAAAAAAAACTCTCTACAAAGCTAAGATGGAACAGACAAAGCAGTGCAAAAAGACACTCGCTAGTCTAAACAAACAAATGAGAGAGCAGGTCAAATCTGCTAAAGCAAACTGTGAGGTAGAGATAGCCTCCAAGGTGAAATATAACCATAAGGCTTTTTTAAATTATTTCCATAATCCCAGGGGAACACACAGCAGTGTACCAAGTTAATCATGAACAGCAGCACTTACACCCACCCTGAAATTATACCAAACCTACTGGCTGATAAGTTCATTTCAGACTACTTCTCCCTCACATCACCTCCTACCACACCCAAAGAAATACCAGCAACCATCCCCTACTGGTCATTATCTGAGACTAGGTCCGTACTGTGCTTGTTAAAGCCAGAAACTCAGCCTCCATGTGTCCCAACAACATTCCAAGATGCTTCTTGTTAGCTTAAAACAGAATATGTGTGGGCCACTAGAACCCCCCTCTAACCACAGCCTTTGGAAGGGCTTTGTCCAGGGGAATGGAGGACTGCAGCAGTTATCCCTCTGCACAAGGGGGGGTTAACTAGCCCAGGGAACTACAGCCCCATAAGCTTGACCAGTCTTATCTGCAAGGCCATGGAGAAAATTATGCTGGACCTGATCAATAACATAGGAACTCTGAAAACACTGGACCAGACCCAGTTTGGCTTTGTCAGAGGGAGGTCTTGTCTGCCCAATCTGGTGGACTTCTTCAAGAAAGTCACCAAGAGCCATGGATGAGGGTAAAATTGTGCACACTGCATATCTAGACCTGGCCAAAACTTTTGACACAATCCCCAACTCGAGGATCATAGATAAACTTACTGAGTTGGGCATAAACCCCTACATCACCAGATGGATAGCCAGTTGGCTTACTAATAGAACACATATTGTCCAGCTAGGTGAATCCACTTATAAGAAACCTGTTACTAGAAGTGTTCCACAGGGCTCAGTGTTGTGACCCCTACCATTTGCTATATATTTCTCTGAAGTGAAGGCCAATCTTGGTGGTCTCTGGCTCATCAAGTTCGCCAACAGTTGTAAGCTGGGAGCAATCATTGAATCTCTAAACAATGTTGATATTCTATAAACAAACTTAGAAATGGCAAACAGCTGGTGCCAAAACCATGGTCTGAGACTAAATGCCAAAAAAATGCATAATCATACCCTTTGGTAAATCGGATATCCTTGCTAATCATAATATTGATATCACACCCCTAAACGTAGACCCAGTGGTAAGGGACCTAGGAACACAGTTACCTAAATTTTGACCTAGCTTTGGTAGTGAGAAAATCCTTCTGTGTGGCTCAACTTGAAAGCAAAGGCATGGCATCAAGATCAAAGGAAGTCATAACGCCATTGCACTGTGCCCAATCAAGCCCATAATCGAATACAGTGCTCCATTCTGCATGTGCGTAATCAGGCACTTAGACCAATTGGAGTTAGCCCAGAGTTTTTTCACTAAAAAAAAATACAAAGTGCAAGACACCTGTCTTAAGCAGACCGACTAATGGTGCTATCCTTTTATTCTATCTCGTGCCATATATTGAGAGGTGACTTATGCCTGACCTACAAGGCATACTTTGATCCAGCCCTGATGAAAATGTTACATATTCACAAGAAAAATTATACGAGGGTTGTGATTTTCATGGACCTGAGTCTTTGTGACTCTTAACATATCCTGCTGGAGAGACAGGTCTGTGTCACAAAGGCTTCCTCATCTATGGAATAAACTTCCCATCTTTGTAGAAGAAAACCTATCCCTCACTGTCTTCAAAAAGAATTTGGATAAATGGCTGGGGAACCGTAAATTTACTCCCAGGGTACTTGCTGTAGATCAGTATGTGTGTGTATACCTTTAAGAAGCTTTCCAAGGGCTTGCACTAGAATATTAATAATGTGCACTTGCGAGCCTGACTGTCATTTTGTAGTTAGCTGTTGAGAAGTGAATATATATGTATGTAACCCAATTTAATTAGTTCATTCATATTTATTGATGATGCTATCCACCCTGGTGTGTTTGCATATATTAAAGCATCTGAATGAATACCCCAGCCTTATTATTCGTATTGGAGATGAACAAGCGACATGGTGACAGAAGTGGCATATCCAAAGGGACATGGCATCAGAAACGGCATACCTAAAGGACATGGTACCAGAAGCAGCATATCTAAAGGGCCTGAAGTCAGAACCAGCATACTAAAGGGGCATGAAGTTTAAAATGGCTTGGTGAAAACGATTTAAGGTACTTATCCAGATACTGGTGGAATATATGGCAGTGAACCATCCTAAAACTGTGCATACTTCGTTCAACAGGTCAGAAATTAATTTCAGGTATTAAAACTTGCTCAGCACTATTTCTTTTTCACATAATATAAAAAGACGCATACAGAACATTCTAAGTAATTTTCGCATAAATAGATATGTATGATATTGATAAAAAATATTCAAATTACTATGGAAAATGTTTGAAATAAAGTTCAAATTGCATAAAATGAGTAAAAGTAAGTGGAAGTGACCACATTTTTCACAAAGCTTGTGTATTTTCATACTAAGCAAAGATATCCAAGCTTTCAGAAGTGTGTAAAGTTTTTGCATGTTTGTGCAGTGTTACACTAAATTTATTTTGCAGGTACAGCCATTACAAGGCGTATTTCACAAGGTACCACCATTACATTGCATATTTCACAGAGTACAGCCATTATGAAACATATTTCGCAAAGTAAAGTATTTCAAAGTGTATAGACAGACACGGTGATGGACACAAAAAGGTTGGGGGATACCATGATTGGGAATAGGTAGGGGACATCAGAAGCACATAACCTATCAAGCATGGGAACAGTGAGAATCCAGTTCTCACCCTCAGAACAGTCATCACTGTCCACTTCCTCATTTGTCTGTGAGATTGCTTGACATTGGAATCTCTTTTCAGTTTTTAGGAGCAACTTCTCCAGTTGGCTTATGCAGACACCAAAGCCACTCTCTGTTACATTGGGCATCATCCCTGGCAGCTCCTGGCAGGTGACATAATCACCACCTCCACCAGTACTCCCTGAGGGTACCACTGTACCACCAGCTGGGGCACTGCTATCTAACAAAGGATGGACCAGGGATGGCAGCGATTGTGGAGGCAGCCAACAAGATTGCATCCCTGAGGTTCTGGGTGTTGGTGTGGCAGCTGGTGGATGGTGACAGGCCTAGCCTCAGTGGTTGGCCCACCTCCCTGTGCTGAAATGCATTTGTTTTGTTGTCAGAAAAGTATGACATCAGAAAGGTGTGATTCCAGGTAACCCACACAAGAAAAAAGAGATAAGGGATGGGGTGTGACAGAAAAGATGAGTGACAAGAGACCTGGGGACCCAGGGGGACAGTAGTCTCTCCTCTGATAGTCACATCGCCACAGTAGTCAGGAAGTCCTTCTACATGGCACACATCATCATAAAAGGGTTCTCATCCAGGAAAAAAGAGGTCATTGTTCCCCTCTACTCAACACTCATTAGACCCATTATAGAGTACAACACCCCTTTTGGAATGTACCTCACAAGACATCTGCAGAAGTTGGAAAGGCCACAGAAGTACCTCACAAAGAGGATTACTGGCCTCAAACAAATGCCCTACGCAGACCTTCTCAAAAAACTCCAGCTTTACTCCGTAGCATATTGCCTACTCCGAGGTGATCTCCACCTAACATATAAAGCTATGTCAAACCCAGAGCTGTTGGACATGCTACACCTAAATAAATCCCAATCCCTCTGAGCTACACGCTCTAGGGACCTAAACCTTGTCACCACAATAAACAGGACATGCGGGAGGGATAGATTCCTGTCCCAGAGACTTCCCATACTCTGGAACAGGCTACCTATCTATGTCAGGCAAAGTTCTTCATTAGCACTCTTCAAAAAAAATCTTGTTGAGTGGATGGGAAATAGGAAATACACCCCAGGGATCACTTCTGTGACTCTGCTCGACAGTGGCACAAGAAAATAACTTTCTTGGGTGGCGTAAGCCAGTGAACCTTGTTGGCTAGGCTTACGTAGGCCCTTGGGCGGATAGCCTAGTGCCTACCTATGAACCTATTGTGCATCTGGCTATTGTTACAAGCTCACAGCACAGTTCATACATAATTACAAGGGTCCTATTTTCAGTGTGTTTGTGTATACTTTGTGGACATGGTAGATGGATTTCGAAAACCCAGTGCACTTATGTTTGACAGTAATATTGCTGAGAACTGGAGAGTGTTTGAGCAAGAGTATGACATTTTCATACAGGCTGCATTTTCTGATGATGACTGTACAACGGCCTTTATTCTGCTTAATTTAGCTGGGTCAGAAGCTATAGAAAGGGAACACTCAGTGTTTGCACCTGGTGTTTTTGCTGGAGAGGGGGAACCATCATATTGTTGTACAGGCTGAGTGAAGAGAGGACCCAAAGTGCTTAAAATGTAAATTTTAGAGAAATGTGTAACCCTCAGACAAATGTTACAATGGAAGGGCACTTGTTTTGCACAAAGGATCAAAAGCTTGTTGAAACTTTTGCAGCATATATAACTGACCTGAGAAACACTGCTAAAACATGTAGATTTGGTGACTTAAGGGATGAGTTGAGAAAGGACAGCTTTGTGTGTGGTATAAAAGATGATGCTGTGCGAAAGATTTTACTTTGTGACTGATTTAACTTTGAATAAGGCCGATGAGATTTGTCAGGTATATGAGCTTACAGAAAAGCACACAAGGATGTTTGCAAATGAAAGCACCTGTTGAAGGCACAGTGATAAAGTTCATTGCTGATAATATGCAGCCTTGGCTAAAAGAAACAGTCCCAAGCACTTAGCAGCTGTAACCCCTGCAACACCTACTGGTAAACCCCAGAACTGTCTAGGATATTCCAGATTTGGCCCAGCCTTAGTGAAGCACGAGTGATTCAGCACACTCAAAGCATGGGCCCCCACTTTCATTGCCAACTGTTATAATTGTGGTGGAAGTCATGAGTCTAAAAGGAAAAGGTGTGTAGCTTTTGGTCAACAATGCCACAAATGTAATAAATGGAATAGTTTCAAAAGATTTTGTAAATCAAAATAATGTGAGCGCTGTTTTAAGAGTGAACATTTTGAGAAACGAGTTGGTCATTTAGATTGTGACAACCCTACTCTTTATGTTGATGGTGTGTCAGTGCTTCATGAAATTGTCAATGCAGTTGATTTAAGGGCCAAGAATGAAGTATTATGTCTTGTTTGGTTTTGTCTTTTATCCACAGAGCTCAAGGTTGTCACAGGTTCTAAGTGCAATTTTATGTCTGCAGAAACATTTGCCAGAGTATGGATTGACGGAAGGCTTAATTTGGCAAGGTGTGTGAAACTTGTTGCTTATGATGGTGATCATACCAAAGGCTAGTAGTGTT
This sequence comes from Protopterus annectens, assembly GCF_019279795.1. NCBI lineage: Eukaryota > Metazoa > Chordata > Ceratodontiformes > Protopteridae > Protopterus > Protopterus annectens. Next base: position 585,352,323 of record NC_056748.1, on the reverse strand, counting down.
TTCATGTTACTTCAAGCAGAGTAGAAGATGCTACAACTTATTTTATGTGGTCATTGTATGAGGAAGTCAGAAGTGTCAGCGAAGTATGTAAGAGTGGTACAGGATATGTACGAGGGTAGTGTGACAATGGTGAGGTCTGCTGTGGGAGTGACAGATGCATTTAAGGTGGAGGTAGGGTTACATCAAGGATCAGCTCTGAGCCCTTTCTTATTTGCAATGGTGATGGACAGGTTGACAGATGAGATCAGACAGGAGTCCCGTGGACTATGTTTGCAGATGACATTGTGATCTGTAGTGAGAGTAGGGAACAGGTGGAAGAGACCCTGGAGAGATGGAGATATGCTCTAGAGAGAAGAGGAATGAAGGACTAAGGCAGCATATATGTGTGTGAATGAGAGGGAGGATAGAGGAATGGTGAGGATGCAAGGAGTAGAGCTGACGAAGGTGGATGAGTTTAAATACATGGGGTCAATAGTTCAGAGTAACAGTGAGTGTGGAAGAGAGGTGAAGAGGAGAGTACAGGCAGGTTGGAGTGGGTGGAGAAGAGTGTCAGGAGTGATTTGTGACAGGCAGTACCTGTAAGAGTGAAAGGAAGGTCTACAAGAGGGTAGTGAGACCAGCTATGTTATATGAGTTGGAGACAGTGGCATTGACAAAAAGGCAGGAGTTTGAGCTGGATGTGGCAGAGTTAAAGATGTTAAGATTTGCACTGGGTGTGACGAGGGTCGACAGGATTAGGAATAAGTATATTAGAGGGTCAGCCCAGGTTGGAAGGTTTGGGGACAAAGCCAGAGAGGCAAGATTACGTTGGTTTGGACATGTGCTGAGGAGGGATGCTGAGTATATTGGGAAAAAGATGCCAAGGATGAAGCTACCAGGTAACAGGAAGAGGAAGGCCTAAGATAAGATTTATGGATGTGGCGAGAGAGGGCATGCAGGTGGTTGATGTGACAGAGCAAGATGCAGAGGACAGGAAGAAATGGAATCAGGTGATCCGCTGTGACGACCCCTAATGGGAACAGCCGAAAGATGATGATTCAGTTATTAGGGCTCAGGGAGTCTGTGAAAATGGGACTACTTTCATTTAATAAGGAAGTACATCATGTTAGCTTGAAAGACCACTATTCTAATTTTGCCCAGCACATTTTTTCTATCTATGCTGGTCTTTACCAAGACAGACTAGGCAAACTTCCATTTGTATACTCCATGAAGTTAGACCTAGAGTTTAGTTTAGTTATCAGACCAGAGTGTTAAGTTCCAGTAGCCATGCAGGACATAGTCAAAGTCGGGTTAGATAAACTGGTGGAACAAGGTGTAATTTGTCCAATGGAAACTCCAACAAAAAGGGTATCTTTCATGGTGGTAGTTCATAAGAAAAGCTCAGATGACATCAGAATATGTATTGATCCATGAAATTTGGACAAAGCACCAAAAAGACCTCAGCATCCAATGTGCACAGTTGAAAAAGTCACAGCCTTGATGCCAAGTGCCACTATTTTTTCTCTCTTAGATGCAGAGAGTTCATTTTGGCTAATTCAGCTTGACAAAAAATCCTCATTGCTCACTACGTTCAGTACTCTGTTTGGCAAATACAGATTTTTGAGAATGCCATTTGGGATAAATTCTGCAAGTGAAGTCTTTCAACATGCAATGGAGCAAATTTTTTCTGGGTATCCTTGTGCTGTCATAGTAGACATACTAGTAGGAAGTTGTGATGAAGCAGCACAAGACAGAAACCTCAGCGAAGATGTTCATCGTATTTCACTGTTGCAGTCCTAACCAATGGGTTATCTGGCTCCTGGTAGCCCTCGATCGGCCAGAATACCAAAGGTAAGTAAAAACGACGTCGTCTGTTGTGAAGGATGTCAGGGTGTCCGATACAAAAGGAGGCCGCTAACGTCACTTCCTCAGTCTTCCTTGCCGCAGAACCTGAATCAGAAGCATTTCTTGCACAAGTGCCGGTCGGCAGTTTACCGTTTTTGTTTCCAACTACAAAAGTTGAAGTCAACTACAGGTAAGTACCCCATTGGGGATCCCCTTTTCTTGCCTTAACGAATGTCAGAAAAGGTTAATAATCGTCTTACCTGTGGAAAGCAGATTCCTCATAGAGATTTTCACTCCTATTGTATTATTTGTTTAGGCCTTGACCATGACGTTCCTAATTGTGAGCTCTGTGCTTCCTTTAATCTGCGTACTATTTGTCGTCGGGCTAAGCTTTTAGGTAAATATTTTGGAGTTTGGCCTAAGTTTGTCGGTATGGTGTTCACTGGTCTTCAGGCTTCGGATATCCCAAAGACACGTAAGGATAAGGACTGCGACAGGCTTCTGAAGGTCAAGTCCTCGGATAATGTTAAGTTTGTCGTCAGTCATGTGGTATCCAGTGAGGTGCCTTCGCAGCCCCTGCAGCTTTTCAACCGCAGGCCTCGGTTGAGACCATTTCAGAGGCCCCCAGTCCTCCGGCTTCCATTTTGCCTTCTGACCTTCTGCATGTTGCCTCTTCAACTGGATCCGGAGCCGCTAAGTTGACTCCGGTGTCTGAGGCCTCCGGTCTTCATTCTGACAGTAAGCTCATACCGACGACTTTGGCTGCAACTTCAGCAGTTGCCAGACCTCCTGAGTCCTTCAGACTTGCAGGTAAATCTTCTAGTCGTAAGCCTGTGAAGACAGGTTCCAGTCTCATCTCGTTCCCCTCATTCTCAAATGGTTAAAATGGCTGATGACCTTTTGACTCTTATTATGGGTTCACAGCCTCCTCCTTCAAAAAGAGGTAGGGATGTCACTCCATAGGCTTTGTCTTATTCAGGTTCTGATACTTCTAGCATTTACGTTGATGAAGAAGTTGTTTCTCAGGCTTTCTCTCCTTTTGAGGACTCATACGCAGAGGAGTCCATCCTTTCTGCTTCTCCTCCAGAGGATTTCCCTTTTGGTGATACTTCACTTTAAATACTCTGAGGGAGCATTTTAAATGGGAAAGTCAGGATTATCCCCTTTCTAAGAAAAGGATTAGAGAGTTTTTGGATTTACCTCAGCATAAGCCTTTGGCTATTCCACCTGTGTTGGAAGTGGTTGATGATGTTTTTCTGGAAAATTCCTTGACTCCAAATTCTGTTCCTCCTGCTCCCAGGAAACCTGACAGGTACTATAGAGTCCCTGATTCTCATTTTGTTTCTTTTCAGGAATCCGTTGGCTGATCCAGAGGTTATTTCTCAAGGCCCTAAAGGAGTTAAGGCCACTGTTACTAAAATTCCTGTCCCTTCTGACAGGGAATCTAGGAACCTTGATAGGTGGGGTAAAAAGGTTTATACCTTTGCCACTCTTGCTATTAGATCTACTAACTGTCTTTTTCATATGCTGAAGTATCAGCAGCACACTTTGGAAGCTATTAAGTCTAGGATAGAAAGTGTGCTTCTGTTGGCGGTGAGTAAGGATATGCAGGATTTGCTGAATTCTGCCAGTTTTGTCAATAAACATTCTTTACATTGTGGTTTTGAAATTCTAGAAACCTCTTGTAGGGCTACAGCTACTGGCTCTGTTATTAGAAGGCATGCTTGGCTCAGGGAGCAGCCCATACTACAGCCTGTTGAGGCTAAGCTTTTAGATGTACCTTTGCATAAGGACAGTCTTTTTGGCAGCAACGCAGAGGAAGTGCTCAAGAAGATGGAGGATAAGGCCAAGTCTATGCAGACAGTTAAAGACTTTCTGCAAGTTCAGCCTCCTCGCTTTAGCAGGAATTGCCCTTCTAAGAGTTGGATGTTCCCTGATACTAGCAGACAGAGCCATTCTAGGACTAGAGGTTACAAATCTTTTAGGGGGCAGGGGGCTACCCCTCAGAGGTCTAAGAGTTGGCAGGCTTCTTCCAAGGCGGGAAGTTCTAAGCCTGCATCTCAATCTAAACATTCTCAGTGACTGTCCAACTTCTGCCTGTTCTTGCCTGCCCAGAGAGTCCTTTAGGGGGAAGGTTGGCCCTTTTTTGCAAAGGTCTGGGCCACCATCACAGATGACAAATGGTTACTCAGAACTGTATCCCTAGGACACTTTTCTTTCCACTCATTTTCAGTACCCAAAGGATTCCCGGGCGCTCCTCCAAACCAAAGGGCAGAAGTAGAAAAGCAAATTTTGTCTCTGTTACATCTGGGAGCAATAGAATCAGTTCCTGCTCAGCACGTAGGCCAGGGTTTCTGTTCCGGATTTTTCCTAGTTCCAGAAAAAGAAAGCACCTGGCGTCCTATCCTAGATCTATCTATCCTGAACTCTTTTTTGATAATTCCAGAGTTCAAAATGCTCACTTTGCATCATTTGCTGCCAATGTTGGAAAAGGATTCCTGGCTGGTAACGTTGGATCTCAAAGCAGCTTATCTGCACATCTCTGTCAGGGAAAGTTGCAGGCAATACCTTCGTTTCAGGTTGGGCAAGCAACATTATCAATTCTCTGCGCTGCCCTTTGGCTTATCTACTGCTCCCAGAATTTTTACAAAGTGCCTGGCTCCAGTCATTGCTTTTTGCAGGGTGAAGAAAATTCAGATTTATCCGTACTTGGACGACTGCCTAATTCAAGCGAATTCTCAGGAATAGCTATTAAAGGATCCAGAAATTTGTCAAGACTCTTCTCTCTTCCCTGGGTTATACTCACAATGAGGAAAAATCAAAAATGATGCCATCCAAAGAGATAATATTCCTGGGAGCGAGTCTGAACACAGCAGCCCAGATGATATATCTCACCCAGGAGAAGCAGACAACTCTTTCATTTTACTTCAAGGATTTGGCAAGCCTTTCCCAGCTCCCTGCAAGGAAATACTTGCAAGCTATGGGATTCATGGCCTCTTGCATTCTCATGATTCCATATGCAAGACTGCATATGAGGAAATTGCAATGGTACCTCAAGAACATTTGGTGTCAACACACACAGGACCTGGATGTGATAATTCCTGTGCTTCCATGTCTGCAGACAGAGTTTCTATGGTGGGCAACAGCCTGTCTACAAAATAAAGGCATGCGTTTTCGTCCACCTCTTGCCATTCAAGTTCTTACCACACACACATCGGACTATGCCTGGGAGTTCACTTGGATGGTGGGTGCATACAGGGAAGTTGGAATGCCCAGCAAATGCACCTGCACATAAATTTAAAGTAGTTGATTGCAGTTCAGCAGGCCTTACTAGCTTTCAAGCATCTTCTTTCTCCAGGGATCCTGCTTGTCAGGACAGACAACACCACAGTCATGTAGTACATCAGCAAGCAGGGAGGGACTCATTCTTACCTTCTGTGCAGACAGAGCATGAGTCTTTGATCTATAGCAGCATCATTGGGCCTGCATCTCCTAGCTCAGTTTCTTCCAGGAAGCCTCGATGTTTTGGCATACCAGTTGAGCAGACAGACCCTGGATCCTCACGAGTGGCAGCTGAACAGAGCAGTTTTTTACAGCACCATTTAACGTTGGGGCACTTCTGAAGTGGATCTTTTCGCCTCTCCAGACAGCCATCTTTACCACTTTTTTGCACCAGACAGCATCACAGCAGAGCCTGGAAAGTGGATGCTCTGTCCTTCCCTTGGACATTGCTGTCAGTTTATGCTTTCCCTCCTTTTCCTCTTCTTCCCAGAGTATTATTGAAGATCAGGGACAAACGACCAAGGACTATTCTTATAACTCCGGACTGGCCCAGGCAGCATTGATATTCACTGCTTCACAGTCTCTCCTAATTTCTTCCTTGGCATCTTCCTCTGAAGCCAGATGTTTTGGTTCAGGAAGGGGGGAAACATTCTACATCCTCATCTTCAGTCTCTCCATTTGGCAGCATGGCTCATTGTATGACTCCATTCTTTTCTTCTTCCCTTTCCCAGCAGGTGGTTGATATGCTGAGGGAGGCCAGGAGGCCCAGCACTAGGAAGTCTTATGCAGGCTAGAGGGGAATCTTCTTTTCAGCCTGCCCTTCCTCTGATCCTGGAATACCTGGCTGATTTGCTTCAGGGTGGTCTTTTTTTTTCCTCTATCAAGGTCCATGCTTCAGCCATTTCTGCACATTGTTCTTTTGAACAACCAATTTTCTCTCATCCCCTGATTAAAATGTTTCTCAGAGGTGCTTGCAACTTAAAACCTCCCAGAAGGGGACCTACTCTAGCCTGGTTTCTTAATTTTGTTCAAGAGAAACTCACTCTTCCTCCTTTTGAGCCAGCTGCCACTGCAGATTTAAAGTTTCTCTTGTGGAAGACTGCCTTCCTCTTGGCTATAATTTCAGCAAGGAGGGTTTTGGAGCTGCATGCTTTGATGGCTGTAGAGCCTTTTCTTATTTTCCATGCAGACAGGGTCTCTCTGAGAACCAACCCCTCCTTTATGCCTAAGGTTATTTCTAGCCTGACTCTTAAATTGGTCCGTACAACTTCCTACATTCTTTCCTAATCCTCGAAATAGAGGTGAAATAATTCTACACTGTTGATGTGCATAGACAGCTCAGGTTTTACCTGGACAGGACTGAAGACCTTCGGAAATCAGTACAGTTACTGATCAGTTTTCCCCTGGAGCCTAGGGCAAGGCTATTTCTAAATGGATTGCACATTGTATTACTTTTTGTTATTCCTTTCATGACAAGGTTCCTCCTGGGTTAGGACCCACTCGACTAGAGCAGCTTCCACTTCTGTAGCCTTTATAAGGGGTGTCCCTACTAAAGACATTTTGCAGGCTGCTGCATGGTCATCTGTTCACACTTTCAAAAAGCATTATAATTTGCCTTTGTTTTCAAGGGCCAGGGCAGGGTTTGTCACTGCGGTGTTACAGGGCATCATCTCCAACCCTTGATGCTGTTGGTTCCTCCTCCCTTTTTTCTCTGGGCTTTGGTAATCAACCCATTTGTTAGGACTGCAACAGTGAAACATGATGAATGTAGTACAGTTGTGTACACGTACCATAAAGGTAGATGTTAGAGTGTATTCACTGTTACAGTCCTGCTTTCCCTCTCTTCCCCCCTTTTTTCTCTTTTCCTAACGTACTGGCTAAATTTGGTTTAAGCCTTGTTTTCTGGGGGCTTCTGACTGTTATGGCAAGAAAGACCGAGGAAGTGATGTCAGCTGCCTCCTTTTGTATCGGATGCCCTGACGTCCTTTACAATTGATGACAGCCGATGTCATTTTTACTTACCTTTGGTATTCTGGCCGATCGAGGGCTACAGGGAGCCAGATAACCCATTGGTTAGGACTGCAACAGTGAATACATGCGAACATCTACATTATGGTAAGTGTACACAGCTGTACTTTCTAGAAAGGGCATGTCAAGTGAATCTTAAGCTCAGTACACATAAATGCAAATTTAGGCTACATGTTGGTCATTTATTCATGAGTATGGGCTTACGACCAGACCCTTCAAAGCAAACAGCCATTCTTGAGATGCCAGCTCTGGACAGTGTTCTAACCCTGCAACGTTTTGCTGGTATGGTCAGCTACTTAGGCAAGTTCATTCCAGACTTGATCCAACTTTCAACACCACTCGGAGAGCTGACACATAAAGATGTATCCTGGTCTTGGTTAGAGTAACACCAAAGAACATTTGATGTCATGAAACAGAGAATTGCCAGTTCGCCAACACTCAGATACTATGACACTTTCCTGTGATGCTTCGACATTTGGACTTGGTGCAGTTATTTTACAAGAGGATCAATCTGTTGCATATGCATCAAGAACTCTTACCCCAACTGAACAGCAGTACACCCAGATTGAGAGAGAGCTTTTGGCAATTGTGTTTCCATGTTCAAAGTTCAATGATTATGTTTATGGCAGACCTATCCAGATCGAAACAGACCACCAACCTGTAGTCACTATCTTGAGAAAGCAGTGCATTCAGCTCCTGCCTGACTGCAACGTGTGCTGCTGATATTGCAAAAGTACAATTTCAGTCTTGTCTACAAGAAAGGCAGACTTCTTTATCTTGCTGATACATTATCCAGATCACCCAGAAATACTACTGAACAAAATGACTATCAAGGTTCTCAACTGATTGATTTTTTGAAGTCATGGAAGTGAGGAATGTTTCCTCCACACATCTTGATGAGCTGAGAGAACACAAAGCCACAGATCCAGTGTTACAAAGGCTCAGCCATTTTATCAATCAAGAATGGCAAAGCAATCTAGTTTACCACAAGTACTGCAACCTTATTTTCCATACAGAGATGACATTTTGTCTGACAAGGGTATAATGAAAAGTCAGAAAGTAATGCTTCCAAAACCCTTGCAACCTGAGTACATTACTATCTTGCATTGTGGTCACCCAGGAATTGAATCTACCAAAAGAAGGGTGAGAGAGCATTTTGGCCTTCTATGTCACAAGACTTTGAGAGAGAACTTTCTTCTTGTTCAGTATGTAATGGTACAAAGCCTCATCAACAGAAAGAGCCAGCTTAACCAGATTCCGGAGCTACCTTGGTCGAGAGTAGCCACTGATATCTTCAAATGTAATGGTCAACATTATTTGGTGTTAGTCGACTCTTACACCATTTGGTTCGAGATTGACTTACTTCCTAACTACCACCCCAATGCAATGCTTTCATCTCCATCACCAACTGCTGTCCCATCTACTGTCCATCAACCTACTTTCCCAAACTCAACACTGGTTTTGACCTGGCCATAGCATCACCACTGCCCTCATTAACTTCACCAATGCCATAAAAACATACAGAAACCAAGGGCAACTTGTCTCTGCTACCTTCCTAGATCTATCAGAGGCATTTGATACAGTTTCACACAATAAACTACTATCCTCTCTTTGCAGACTGAACCTTGATAATGTTACATTACAATGGTTCCATAGCTACCTAAGCAACAGCTCTCAATCTGTTAAATGGCACAACTCCCTATCCTCCCCTCTCCCAGTCAAATGTGGTGTACCTCCAGGTTCAATACTTGGTCCCCTTCTATTCGGTGTCTTTACGAACCTACTCCACTTGGCAACCACAAAGTCCAACATTATCCAATACACAGATGACACTACCCTAATCTGCTCTGCACTGAATTTCCAGCTGCTTCAAACCCTAGCTCAAGAATCCTCCTCAGAAATAGAAAACTGGTTAAAGAATTCACAGCTTTATAGTGAATCTTAAAAAAAAACACAACTAATGCGGTTTAATTCAACAAAGACTTTTAACCTCACCTTCTCCATTCTTTCAGCTAATAAGACCCTCATAATTCCTGTTTCCAAGGCCAAACTACTATGACTTACAGTTGACTGCCAGCTTAAATTCAATAAACACATATCCCTAATCATGTAGTCCACCTCTATCCTAGCAATGGATTCCTAACCTCCGCTTTCTGAACTGCCATAACCAGAACTCCTCTCCTATCAACCCTACTGTATGCATCCCCAGTATTAATAAAACTGACCTTAAACTCTTCTACATGTTAAAACAAAATAGCTAGGTTTGCAACCAGTGCTAAATCAAGCTGTCTTCACTGCCAGTCCCTAAAACTACACTGGTTAGAATTTCCTAACTTACTTCACTACCACCAACTCATTTTAGCCCATCAAATACTGTACCATCCTGACAAAATCCCTGCCCTAACGGAGCTACTAAACTTCCATAGTAATAAAAGGGAACTTCAATCTAGTGACAAAGCCCTTGCAGAAGTCATTCCATGTAAAAACAACTCAGGGGAATCTCTGTTCTCTTATGTAATTGCAAAAATATGGAACACACTACCCCCACACCTAAGACAACAAAACTACTCTACCACATTCAAAAACTCCTCAAATTACAACTTTATGAAAACCAGTTATGTAACTGCAGTGACCCTCCCTGAAGCCACCTCTAGTACACTGTTACTATCCATAGCCACCCCTATTGAATATGTTTCCACAGCCTTATACTCTACTCTATGCAGATTGAACTCAATGTAGTTATCTATTACACTTTCTTTTTCCTCTTCTATGGA
>NC_056748.1:585257415-585334915 GCF_019279795.1 Protopterus annectens | reverse complement strand
TTAAATGTTTAATTACAAAGGAATATGTATTTTATCCTGTATAGAAACCCCTTTTAGGATTAATGTTTTAATGATGATATTATTTTAGTTCAAGGAAATCTGCATGGTAAATATTTTGCAGCATGCATATAGCAGAAATAGATGTACTGTTGTGTTTGTTTTACAGTGTACCATCACAGAGCATAATCTGTTTAACTTTTGATAAGCCTTTGATTCTGTAAGTCATAGTTTACTTTTTTTTAAAATAGCTGAATTTAGGCCATGGGGCACAGCTCATCTCTGGGTTTCACATCTTGTCGATAAATATACTTTATATTTTTAGAGTTATTTGTTTGCATTTGTTTTCTGGGAAAGTCCAACTGGTTAAAGTCCTATTCAGCAGAGGCCCAGGGAAGAAAGCTACACAGAAATCCTGTAAGCATACAGTCTTCATAACAGTACAGAAATATACAAAACAATAAAGCATGTTCTGTAACAAGACACACACACAAACTTTAAAATTTAAAAATATATGTAAAGAAATCATTCCAGGAATAATGTGGAAATATGTAGACAAGGAATGCATGATGGTACAGTGAGTGTATGTCCGAAACAGAGTAAATTGAAGAAGCTGAAATTGCATGTTAATAGTTACACATATAAGCATCTTCATAAAGCTGCACATTTTTTACAGTATGATATCTATTATGCATATGGTTACAGTTCAAGGCACAGCAAGAAGTTTAAATTGAAAATAAAGGAAACAGAGAAAAATAATTCAGAAATATGAAGACAGGAAGTAGAGAAGGATATAATGCAGATCGATACGAAAGCAGAGTAATTGGAAAAACAGTATGGTATATTTAGTAGTATTTGCACATTTTTTTGTGTCAAGGTAAAGGAAACAGTGGAGTATTTTTGAGAAGTGTGTAATTTACACAGTGTACATGAGTGTTGTGTGGTAATTGTTAGTGACATAGAGTTGGAGAAGGGTTGTTTAGTATGTCCGATGGTAGGGTTGTAGATAAGGAAATGAGTCTGAGGAGAAGTAGAATGTGAAAGTGGGGACCGGATGATAACTTGATCCGTATGAGTTTAGAAAGTAAGGTTAGAGCAGATTTATTAAGGTTGCAGAGGAGTGATGAAGGATGTATGATTATGAATTGAACATGGCATCCTGTCCTGTAAATGCATTGTTTTGGAATCTGAGAGTGTGATTCTTGTTGTTGTGTCTTTAGGCTTTTCCCAGTTAGGGGTCGCCACAGTGGAATTCCAGTCCGCCAATGATTGGCAGTAGATTTTTACGTGCCGAATTGCCGGCCCTGACGCACAGCCTTCAACGAAGGTACTCCCATTCACGCATGTCTCCACACAGAAGATGCTCTAGCTGAGAATCGAACGGGACAGCGTCTTACTGTGAGGCGACAACGCTACCGCAGTGCCACCACCGCAGTACTGAGAGATTGTGATTCTTGTGTTTTGGAAAAATCAGAAAAGTGCTGTCCATTGAAAGGTAGTCTATTGTTTATTCTTAGATTGTATAGATCACAGCCCTGCAAGTAACTAAAATTGGGTTAGTATTGAAAATGGGTTATTCATGATGGGATTGACATTATGTACTGTCATTAAATGATATTTTGTTTTGGTGAGCATCTGTGAGAGTTTGCACTTGGGGATAGTTTTCAAAAATAGTTGATAACTGAAGTCAAGATAAAGATGTGAGTGACAACAATTTTGAGTACTTAGGAACTCAGTATGGTATGTTTTCCTGTGCATAAATTGGGTTGGAGTCTGAAAGTCCAACTGCAGTTGTCCTGGCAAAGATGATATTGCAATGGTTACAGAACTTGTGCTAGGTACATTTAGTTAGCAAGAACATACAGTTGAGCAACATGGTTTCAGTGCATCTCTTTATGTCTGGAAACCCTTTTTCTTCTCTAAACAAAGCTTCCATTTTCACAATTCTTTGATACTTATGAGCTCATTCTAAAGCCTCTTTTGAAGTGATACTGATATGAAAAGTCTCTCATTTAATATGAATTTACTGTTTCTTGATCCTGTTAAAGTTTGCAGACAGATTGCTTACTATAAACAGTTAGAAAATGTCATTAATTGTGTACTGTATATTATTCTGACATAAATATCCTAGATATCAAAGGTCCAAAATGATGATGCTTTATTTGAATGACTGATTTTTGCTATTCTAGATATTGCATGTTGTACAATGGATTTCATATATTGCTTGGCTACTTTTGACTCACTACTATGCTTGTTTTTGAATGTTATTACTTGCACGGCAAAATGGCATGTAATCTGATTGATTATTCTTTCTGAGACACTGTTTTTCTCTTCTTGTTAGTGGTTTAGCACTTTGAGTTTCTTCTGTATTATTTCATGAGGCTTGCCATTAGTAACCACTGTAAAACTTTCACCGTAATCATGTATGTGCACATGGTCAAAACTTCTTGTGATTGCTGAAGTTTCTTTCCGAGTCTGGTAATACCTTACTAATTCTGCTGGACTTGTATCCGTCAATAGAGGTTCTTTGTTAAGAAAACATCATTTCATTGCAGCCTTTAAATTTGTTCATTGTCTGATTTATATAGTTCAGTCCATATCCAGAGCACTGTTTTCTTTAAGTGTTTTAAAGGCTGTGTTATTGTTGAATGGTTATCTTGAAGAGTAGTTGTATATCCAGAAGAAACTCCCAGTTCTTGTTGCATCACTTGGGAATGAGTATGCTGTCAATAGTTCTAAAGTGTAGGATCTTGCCTTAATCAAAAAATATATGAAGCAATACAGTTTTTATTTTTATTATGAAATTGAGAAGTCACCTTAATTCATAAAATAGGCTTCTAGAGCCAGAATAACATCACTAATCACCTTAAACTAGGAATACGCAGAAAAAAGTAAAATTGCTGCTAAAATCACACTTTTTAGGTTAAAAAAACTGACACCGTAAACACTTTCTTCTTCATAGCCCTCTTCAGATTGTGTATCGATAACAATTCTAGGCAGTATACATAATCAAACTGTTAATTTTCTATTTCATTCAAACTTGGAAAATGGCAGGCATTTAGTTTTAACTGCAACACAATTACCTTTAGAGTAATAATTCTTAGGTAGCAGTTTCCTGTAAATGCAATGAAGTTTTCATGGACTACAAATTTAAATACAGCATCTTAACATTCTAATGAATGTTTTGCACATAGGATTTTTTATCTCATTTCACACAGTCACTGCATCATTTCACACAGTCACTGCATGCATGCACTTTTAGACCCTCCATTTGTTGCAGCCTTCGAGTTGTGCATCCAGTATAAAATGTAGCACACTTCTTGCATAAAGCAATGTAAATCACATTAATAACTGCAATGTAAATCACATTAATAGCTGCAGTGTAAATCACTGTACAGAAAAATGAACCAGGTGTAGGATACAGTTTGCCTTTTCACAACTGCTGCAGCTACTCCTGTAGATAAGTATTTACATCCGTTGCATTTATTGCCCTCATCTTTCCCCCTTTACTAGTTGGGTTACCCTAACAAGTCTTTGTTTTACATCTTTTATGTATAAACAATGACCTTGTTCCCGTCGCATAGTCCGAGGAAGGAAAGCTCTGCAGGTATGACATTTGTTCATTTGCATATATACTTTCAGTTTCACAGACATCACTGTATCACTACCTCTTCATCTAATTAACACTACATTCACTGTCTGACAAGAAGCTGATGGTAATAAAAGAGCATACTCTATCCTTTTCCAGCTGTTATTCTCTTTATTAATGGCATACTATTAAGTTATTTTCAGGGAGACTGGAGTTTAGAAAAATATCTAATTCTTTAAAGTTACTTAGCCTAACTAGTTGCCTTTTTACTATATTCTCTCAACGATTTGGGGTACATGCGGTTACAGTTTAAGTAACTTTTACTTAAAATCAGCCTGTCATCCTTTTTCAATAAAGTACAAATATTTTCCATGTTATAAGTGTGTGTACAGACTACAGAGAACGTCTTGGTTCGTATATGACATAAAATCTCCCAAAGTTTACACGTTGCCATTCCATATCAAGAACATGTCATCAAGGAAATACTTAACGCATTTGATATAATAAATCTTCTCTTATTCCAAAACTGCCCTGTATAAAGTAGCATAGCCGCAGGACCTGAAATCTCATTAAGATACTTGCTTCTAAATACAACAAAGTTTATAAGATGAAACAGTAGCAAGCATTTCAGTTAAAAGTTTAATTTTTGAAAGGTGAAAATTAGTCTTTGCACAAAGCACATTAACCACTATATCCAAACCTTTGTCTTTGGTATCCCTGATTAGAGAGACTTGATAACTTGTCACTATTGCTTTGTCAGGTGACGCATTAATGTAGTCTTCTATCATTTAAATACAGTCAAATGTATCTTCAGTGTAAGACTCAAATTTGCAAATGGTTTGCTTTATATTTCTCTCAAAATATACGGCCTTTGCTTCCGTTTTGCTGTCGTATGCCGCGGTGGTACGGCGGTAGCGTTGTTACCTCACAGCAAGATGTTCTGCCGTTCGATTCTCTGCTTGGCTTGGGAGTGCCTTCTGTGTAGAGTCTGCATGTCCTCCCCGCGGTTGGGTAGCGTTTCGAAAGACATGCGTGCGTAAATGGGCGTGCCTTCATTGAAGGTTGGGCGTAGAGCTGGCACCTCGGGGTTTCGTATAAATCTACTGCCAATCATTAACGGACCGGAGTTCCGCTGTGGCGACCCCTTACACAGGAAAAGCCGAAAGACCAACAACAACTGACTACAGTTTGTCTTGAATAGGCGTGAGGAGCATGACACGTTTTTATGTATTTTAAGCAATCCAAAAAGAAATTTTTGATCTAATATTGCCTATTCTAAGACTTACTGCTAAGGAAGTGTTAACCTTTCTTGCAGTCATTCTTTCATGCTCTGATCAGTGAAACTGTATGATCCTTTTGCATTTTCCATCATAAGTTCTTGACATTAGTCTTTGGTAACACCTTTAGCATTTTTATGTTATATTGTTCCCCATAATCACTATTGACCATCTTTTGTCTGGTTTTAAAATCCTAATATCTTTATTAACATGCAAGTTGTGTAGTGCTTGTTTTTCACTGAACTGCATGTTATACAAACCAGCTTTTGCAGTGCAATGCAAGGACTTGCCTAAATTCTTTTCTACATATTGACTGAAACACTGTTAACTCTTGCAGTTAGCATTAGCCAGTAAGCTTGTTTTTAGGCCTCTTATTCATGTTTTGTCCACTGACGCATACTTGTCCTCAGAGAATGTAACCATGGATAATCCCTAATCTGCATTCCATCATAACTCCAGTATGATAGGTTGAACCATCTGGCACTTTCTAACAAGTGGGTCCTTTGTTTCTCCTCCAGGCAGCTGACATGGCTTTACCACCTTTAAAGCGTAGATCACAGTTCTCCAACAAAGCAATAACACTTCAGTAGGTCCTTTCTTCATAAGCTATCTACTTGCTCCCTGGTTTTGAATGTTGTTGCAAACATTCATTCCTTAGCCTTCCTGAAATCATGGCTGAGGCATGTCTTCAAAATATAATTTGTGCATTTCCCTTCCAGCCTGTTTTATTTTTTATTGGTCTAATTGCTTATTAATTTGTATTCTTCTGTTTGATTGCCTGATTGTTTGGTTCTCTATTGGTTTTAGCTCTGGCAGGAGTTTTTCCTGATAGGTGTTGAAAGCTTGTTAGGAACAACCAGTAATTTTAGATAATTGGTTAATTTTAAATAATTTGTTGTAATGTCTATACCATTTTAACCACAAAGGGTGTATATTGTAATCACTTTTTCATATCTCTGTAGTCATGTTTTTAGCAAAATAGAAAATCAAAGCACATTATTTAGTGAAAGAAAACTGGTTCTCTAAATATGTTTATCAAGGGCACTACCACAGAGAGCATGTGTGTTTATCAGGAAATTAAGTTGATGACTTATTGGGCAGGTTATCTATTCTGGAGTAGCCTGTAGATGTGGATACCACTGATAAGTTATTTATGTTAGATTTTGTGAATGACATACCACAACATGGTGAAAAAAAATGAATCACTGGTCTGCCAAAGATGTAGTTTAGTCATACATTTGTAATTATGTACTTAAGATATGCTGGAATGTTTTAACTGAGCCATGGTGTATCATGTATTGTTTCTGTAAGGCTGCCCTTAAGTGTCACAGATTGGAGTGAGCTGTTGAAATGTATAGATTTAATTCATTTTCAGGGCCCTTCTTTACTTCTGAAAAATACTGGACTTTCCATAATGAAAGCTTTATCAGATTGTCTGCTTAGTTGCCTAGCATGGATTAAGATTTGGAAAAGTACTATGTAAAGATATGTAATAAGTGCCATGGAAATGGTACTTTCTAATGCACCTTCACATTCATGGGAGTCCCCTGAAAAGCCATTGTCTAAATTATATATGGGTGTGCTGGTCCTTTCCTGGGATGTCAAGTGTCCCTGAAAGTGGATGGATGGATATACCATGCCTGTCTACTTCTATAGCAACCAATAAAAAACTGAAAACAAAAATGTGAAGTATTAGCAAATATGGTATTCCAGAAATTCTAGTCTTTGATAATGAATCTTATTCACTAGTGTGGAATTTGCAGACTTTTAAAGAGAAATAGATTGTTTTCGTGTATTTTAGTCTCCACTTCATGTTTTATCTAGCATCTTGCCAGAAAATTTGTATAAGTTTTGTAGGGTGGACGATGGAATAAAGTAAAGGAAATATGAGTTTATGGAGACAGAATGCCAAGCATTTTAAGTTCACTTCATTTGAAAGAATTTTGTTTTCTACAGAAATACTTGTTACAGAGACTGCTATCCACATCTGGTCTGATTTTGCCAGATGTAAAAACACATTTCTGGGTGTCATCTTACTAGCAAGAAGACAGTTTATGCGTAGAAGCTCTAAGTTGAAAAAAAAATAAAATAAAATGTTCCAGGAAAAGTTCTAGTGCTAGGTCAGTCCCAGGAAGAATTGAGGGTTGTTTAAGAGCAATTGGGAAGAAGGCATGTTATTTAAGTAAGAGCTGAGAATGTTCATCTTTTTTTCATTTTATTTTAAGATTTTTATAATTCCGTTAAATTTAATACAAAACAAGTATTACAACAGTAAATTTTGAAACCAAACAACTGATCATCTAAATGAGTAGACTGCTACATACAACTATCTACAACATATTATGTGCCTAATAAAAAGCATAAATGACAACAACAAACTAGTTTTGAATTCATCGAAATAAGATACAGACATTCAATTTCTAAAAAGATGAATTGAAAGATGATCAATCAGAGATGTGGATAGGAATATCCTAAAGCCTACTTAAAGGAAGTTACAGGATAAGATCAATAATTTTATATATATATTCTTTTGAATTATGAAATTTATTATGACCAAAAGTCATTTTATGTGCAGTAATATATTTAATGGACATTTCTTTGAACTTTGACCATGTCATATTTTCCGGGTCTGTCCAACTTTGTTATGTATATTTTAATTAATACAAAAGGGCAACCAGTGTAATTTGGTCTTTTAAATTTAGGTTGTCTGAATGAATATGCATAATCAAACTTACTGTGATATGTTTTCTAGATGGTCAGAGTTGTAGTCTAGACTTGAGGTTCAGCCAGATTTGTTTTGAATTTGCTACTCCGTAGAATATGAATTAAATCTGCTGAAGGATAGGCACAAAAATTGCATGAAGGTGAGGTACTGGGGAAAATAGAAGCAATTTTGAAGGGTGCCCATGTATGCATGGTTTAGCATCATGAATGGAGTGTAAAATAGCTTTTTAAGATAGCTGTATTTATTATTAAATACAGTTGATTTGTGCAATGATTCAGGCTCAAGATCTGGATTTTTGAGCCAGTAGGAGGAGAATCCTACTGGTTCAAGAATGCTCATCCTTCTCACTGCAGCATTAGCCTATGAGTTGTATCCTGCCAATGGTACAGCAACTGGACAGCTTCCAAAAACTTTCATCCGTTCCCACACTATCACTGTGGCTGCTTATAAGCTGATTCCTTTTTACGAGTTAGCTATGTAAGCAGCCAGAGTGACTAAAAATCTTCAGTATTTTCTTGCTGTCTTGTCCAGATATCTGTGAGGCTGTTCTGGATCAGCAATCCGCCTAAAGCTTTCAGTCAGATAGGCAAGTCTTCTTTGGGGAATCTTTCCACAATATTATTATTATTATTATTATTATTATTATTATTATTATTATTATTATTATTATGATTATTATTTGAATGCATTTTAAATGTTTTAACTTATTTTCTGTCACAGTTGTGGTATGTTATTTCAAGAAAACTGGCTTTTTATGAAAGTCTGTATACATTCCTCGAGTACCACTTTTCAGTATGGGAATTTCTTTCTAGATATCTAGACTGTGTTTTAATTTTTAAGCACAGGAGCTTCTTTTACACTGAATTGTCTTCTGTTTTAAAAGATTCATAGATCTTCTTTTTTTAATCTCTGTTAAGTTTGAAATGTTTGTGCATTTTGACAGTTAATTTAATTTACATTGGGGAGAACAATCGTTTTTTGACAGGACTAGTTTGTGTACTGTTTGTGTAATTTGATGATGAGATTTTGAAATTTTGGGAAGAGTTGTGTGGTGCATGTGTGAACTAAGTGACAACTTAAATTCTGACCTGCATCTGTATATAACAAGGCATCTTCCCCATCTGCAGCATGGATACTTTTCCCACTTTTGTTTTTCCTTACTCCACTGTGCTTAAACAGAAAAAAAAAGTCAAAACATGAGCTTTTGTCCCTATTGTGGGCTCAATCAGTGCTTCAGCCAGTGATGGATTACTCAGCATTGGCCACTGATGGTTCCTTAGACCATTTACAGGTTTTCTCAGATCCTTCTCTTGTAGAGTCTTCCTCACAGTTGTCTTTGGCTGTTCCAGTGCCTGATGTGGGCATGGGCCAACCATCTATTTTAGGTGTAGATCCGCTGTGAAGGTCTCTTGCAGGTGGTCTGGGAAAGAGACCTCTTGCTTGGGAGGATATGCTTTCCCCTTCTTGGCTGCCTTCTACAGATGTCCCTAGGAAAAAAAACAACAAAAATAAACCATTTCCCCTGTTGTTACTATGATTCATTTGGCTAAAATGATGTTATTACCTTAGCTAGGATTTGTTGCAGTCTTTTTATCCTGGATTTTAATTGTCTCAGGTAGTTACACATTCCTGTAGGATGAGGATGTTGGTTCAGCGGGCTCTGATTTAGACAGAGACAGGGTAATGTCCTCTAAGTGCTCTGTATCCCCAAGCCTCTTGATTGTTTAGACATTGAGTCTTTGAACATCCAGAGACACTTTTTTTTTCTTTTTCTGAGACTTTCTCCAGACCTAAAGATATATTTGCTTGGGAATGGGTGGATGTTCCTCAGAGTTGGTCAGATATAGTTTATTAGAACAGGAATTCCCAAAGACCCGCATACAGCACCCATTCCTCATATCCTGCCAGCCTTGGAGCATGCTTTTAATGCTGCCTGCAGTGCTTCTGACAGCACTATCTGTACCTAGAAAGGCAGAAAAAATTGTATAAGTGTCTCAAGCTAACAATTTTGTTTTCTTCTCTTTACAGAGCAGACCCAGCTGCCTTCTGTATCTCTGTTTCTAATGTTAGCAGGTGCCTTATCATCCCAACCCAGTTCCTGGGGATAAAGAGGGAAAGTTTTGGACAGACTGTGTAAGATTTTTTCCTCCTCTTTTTCAGCCTTTAGAATGCTCAGTTACTAGGGGCACATATAGAAGTTGCGCTTAAATGTGTCAGTAGTTTGAGAGCTTGTTCTGCAACTCGGTCTCCTGATGGGAGATTTTAACATTAATCAAATTGTGGCTAACTTGTCTCAGGTTTCTAAACCTGCTTTAGAAAATGTGTATAATTGTGCAGACACTGTATCAGGGGCTTCTGTTTCTGTTCAGTCTTGAGAAGATTTAATTGGGTACAAAACCAAAAGTTTTCAGATGACTCAAAGTCAGAAATTCTGAATTTTCCTCTAGTTAGGGAGGCTTTATTTGGGCCTTCTGCTACACAGGTGCTCAGTTGGATAAGAGAGGTTAATTGATGCAAGGGTGTTCTAGGACTTTCAAGTCCCAAAGTTCTTTCCTTTTAAATCCTTGACTCCTTTTAAGAGATAACATAAACAAGCTGGGTCTCCTTTCAATAGACGGACTCATTTCATAGGTTTGTAGGTGTGTACTAGGCTAATGACCCTGGAGCCTTTACAAGCCTAGCCCGTAGGATTACCCTGGCATCGTGCCACCCGATCTTAGTTCCCAGTGCCTCTGTCAAGTAGAGCCACTGGAGTGATCCCCGTGGTGAATTTTCTATTTCCCGTCCACTCATCAAGATTTCTCTTGAATAGGGCCAGTGAGGTGCTCTGTTTGACTTGTATGGGAAGTCTATTCCATAGCATGGGGAGTCTCTGGGTTATGAACCTGTCCCTCCAGCACGTTCTATTGTTTGTGGTAATGAGGTTGAGGTCTTTGGAGTGGGTGGTGTGGATGGACTGGGATTTCTTTAGATGTAGCATTTCTAACAGAGCTGAGTCACACATGGCTTAGTAAGTCAAGCAGAGATCCCCTATAAGCAGACGATGTGAGACCGAGAATAGTTGGAGTTTTTTTGAGTCTGTCCATATAGAACAAGTGTTTAAGGCCTAGGAACCCCTTTGTCAGGTACGTCTGCAGCCTCTCCAGTTGTTGCAGGTGTCTAGTGAGGTACATACCAAATGGGACATTGTACTCGATGATTGGTCTAATGAGGGAATAGTAGAGGGAGACAATGACCTCTTTCTTCTTGGATGCAAAACCCTTAGTAATGAGATGTGCCACATTAGAAGGACTTTCTGACCACAGTGACACTGTGGTGGTCAAAAGAGAGGTTGCTGTCAACCTGTGTTCCCAGACCTCTTATAACACCTTCTGTGTTCAGTGGACTACCATTGATGTAATTATGGAAACTGGGTTTTTCACAAAGGGGATGATGACACTTTTTTGGCATTGAGCTTAATGCCATGGTTCTAACAAACCCCCCAAAAGAAAAGGACCTTTTCCAAAAGAAAGGGTCGGTTGCCTTCCTCAGAATGACTGTCAAGAGTTAGGTCACATCCCTTTCCCATCATGCCACAGCCTGTTGTCTAATTTCAACAAAACTTAATCCAAATGCTCCTTTTGGAATTGGATTGTTTCAGACTAATGTCTGTTATTCAGGAGGGTTACAGTTGGCAGTGTTTGAAAAAGCCCCCAGTGAAACAGAACATTAACCTCCAGTTTTCTAACTTATGTTAGATGCAGGAGTCAGAGCTTGTTCCTGCAGATCAAGTACTAAAGGACTTTTCTTTCAGAATGTTTCTGATTCCAAAAAAGGAGCATTCTTGGAGACCAGTTTTAGCTTTGATTGCAAATTTGAGCTAATGGGAATC
This sequence comes from Protopterus annectens, assembly GCF_019279795.1. Classification (NCBI taxonomy): domain Eukaryota; kingdom Metazoa; phylum Chordata; order Ceratodontiformes; family Protopteridae; genus Protopterus; species Protopterus annectens. The sequence goes on along the minus strand of NC_056748.1, from coordinate 585,323,456 downwards.
TTGGACCTGAAAGAGGATTAACAGTCACATTCCAATAGCAAGCAACTTCACAAGATTCCAGAGATTTTTTTTTTTGTCTCTGGGTCACTTTATCGATTCTGTGTATTGCACTTTGGGCTGCCCAGAGCACCAAGAGTATTTACAAAGTGTCTAGCCCCAGTAGTGGCCCACAGCAGAGTGCAGGATAGCAACTTTTTTTTATTTACAAGACTTGCTTATTTGTGCAGTCTTTTCCCGGCTGTCAGGAGTCCTTAAAAAAGATGGTCTCCCTCTGGGAACATCTGGAATTTCAAATAAATTTGCAAAAATGTATCCTCATCCATTACACAGAATTGTGTTTCTAGGTTCTGTAAAGCAGGCAGTGTGCCAAAAGGCATTCCTTCCTCAAGGGAAGATGGATTTATATCTGAAAGTTTTCTTGAACCTTTCTCGCCAGTCTCCAGCTACAGCCAAAGAATTTTGCAGTATTCTAGGCCTCTTAGTTTCTATGATTCTCATGATTTCCTTTGGCGGGTTACATGTGATAAAGGTTTAGTGGCACTTAAACAGTGGACCCAGCATTCCCCACTGTATTTTCAAATTTCATTCCTGGGCTTTATCAAGTCAAAAATGCATTGGTGGAGTGAGCAGATGTCTCACAATCCAGGTCTCCCTTTTTCTCCACCTACCCCAACACAATATGTGCTTACGGATTCTACAGATTTTGCTTGACGATGAGTTTCAGTGAGGGTAAAAGTGTAAGGAATGTGGGATTGTTCAGACAGATCAGAGTACATCAATGTAAAAGAAATGTTGGCAGTGATTCATGCCTTAATGACTCTGCATTATCTGTGGAACCTGGGTCTTTTACAGATTATGACAGACAGTGCCACAGTAATATGCTAAGGGGGGGATAGCATAGGGATTACCTGTACAAGCATTTACATACTGTCAGAGCCAAACATAGTGATATACAAAATAAACAAATCAGGGCTGACCTTTGAGTGGAAACCCATTGTAGAGGTCTTCCAGTAGTTGATTCAGATGTGTGGAATTCCTTGGGTAGATATGTTTGCCCCCTTTCTGAATAAACAGCTAAACAAATTCTGTTCCAGGATTTCCTTCAAACAGGCCTAGAAGACTGATGCTGTTTGATTCCTCTGCTTTGAGATGTTCCTATATGCATTTCCACCCTTTGCATTGATTTCCAAGGTAATTTTGACAATCCAGAAAGACTCTTCAGAAAACAGAGGTGGCTCCCTTCTGGGCCAGGCAGAATCAATTCTCCTTTCTTATGGAATTGGCTAGGAGCAATTACCACAAGCATCTTCTCAAACTGGATCTACTGACACAGGACATGTAGATTTTGATACACCCAAATGCCAGACAACTTAAACCAACTGCCTGAATGGTACAATTTTTATACATTTTAGGCACTTCTTTCATGAGGATGTGCAGGGGGTACTAGAAAACCAAATATTGACAAGTGGAAGAGATTTTTTTACTTGGTGCCTAGCCAATGACCCTGGATCCATTACAGATTTTGTAACACTGTTGATTAAATATTTGTGCGAGTTACTATCCTATGACCTATGTTATGCCTCTGTTAAGGTCATCTTGCATACATTTCTGCATGTCGGCTCATAGGACAATACTAGGCTATTAGTCCATAGGCCCTTATAAGCCTAACCAAGACTTACACCCATGTTCGCACAAAGTCAGTACCTGTTTTCCTTGCCCAGCAGGGACACTTGGGATCCCAGGGGTATATTTTCTGCTTCCCATCCAGTCATCCAGGTTCCTCTTAAAGAGGGCTAGTGAGGTACTCTGGTTGACATGGAGAGGAAGTGTATTCCACAGATGGGGAAGTTGTTGGGACACAAACAAGTTCTAGTGATGTCTCAGACCAAGTTGAGACCTTGCGTGCTGATTGTGCGATTTGAGTTTGACTTGCGGATATGCAGCAACTCCATCAAGGCTGAGTCTGAGACGGCCTTGTATGCCAGACACAAGTCACGTCTGAGCAGTCTGTACGAGACTGAGTAGAGGGACAGGGCTTTTAGCCTATCTGCATAGGTTAGGTGTTTGAGACTATGGATTTTCCTGGTCAGGAACCTCTGTAGTCTCCCCAACTGCAAATGCTTGGCAAGGTACATGCTGAAGGGGGCATTGTAATCGATAATGTACTCTGATAAGGGAGGAGTACAGGAATGTTGTGATCTCTTTGTTCCTGGATGAAATGCTCTTACTTATGAGATGGGCCGTGTAGAAAGCTTTCTGTACAATGGAGGCAGCATAGTGGTCAAAAGTCAGGTTGCTACCAACCTGGGTGCCAAAGTCACTCATGACTGATTGTGTGCTTAGTATGTTGTTATTAATGTGATAATTAGTGGGGGACACCATTTTCCCCAAAGGGGATAATGATGCATTTCTTGGCAATCAGTTTGAGGCCATGCTTCTGGCACCAGTCATTAGTTGGTTAAGGGGAATTTATCACAGTGTCCAGCTTGCAGTCATCTGCAAGCTTAGTCAGCCACAGACCACTGGTTTTGGCTTGCACCTCAGAAAAGTATATTCCAAACAGTAGAGGCCCCAAGACCGATCTTTGAGGTACGCCGCTTGTTACAGGTCTACTACTAGAGGTGGCTTCCCCTGTTTTGACTGAGTGGGTTCTGTCAGTGAGCCAGTTAACTACCCATCTGGTAACATATGGGTTGATGTCTAGCTGGGTTGATGCCTAGCTGGGAGAGTTTATCTATTGTGCCCGAGTGGGGAATAGTGTCGAAGGCTTTGGCTAGGTCAGGGTAGGCGATGTGCACTGTCTTGCCCTCATCCATGGCTTTGATGGCTGTTTCGAAGAAGGTGACTAAGCTTAACAGGCATGATCTCTCTTCCACAAAAGCAAACTGTGTGGGATCAAGCATTAGGATGTTGCTAGTGTCTTTGTTTATAAGGTCCATGATAATGTGTTCCATGGCCTTGGATCCCCTTCTCTGTTTATTGTTAAACAGTTTTTTTAAAAGGGGTTTTACACCTGACATGTCCATGTAGTCCGGTATTTCCTCCATGGAATCTCAGTTTTGATTTAGAAAAACTAACCATGTCCTCCTTTGGACCTGGCAGTTAGTCTGGTCTAATATTCATCTCTTAGAAAACTGCAGCTCCTATTGCTCTAACATCTGCAAAAGTCATTACTAACTAACTTAAATATTTTGTTCTTGTAATGTATAGCCGACTTATTGGAAGGGCTCAGTTGGAAAGATGAAAAGACTAAAAGGCTTGTAAGTCCACACAGTCCTTTCCTGTATTGACTTTAGGGTGACTTTAGATGGGTAAACTGTTGTCTTACTACATGTTATTGCCATACAACTGAAATATGTTCAGTTCTAAGTTTTCAGAATCTGGGCTACTGTAAGCCAAATAGTTCCGTACTAAAAACTACAGTTGAACAAGGCATTTTTAGCATACATTGTGGATGTATTACGTTAGATTCAGTTATTGCAACATTGGACAGTCACCAGATGAATATGTTGGTTTAGAACTAGAGAGCTTATCTGTTGTTTTTTTGAGCATGTAGAGTCTAATTTCTTCCTCTTCAGATTGTTGTTTGTGTGCTTTCTGGATTACCTAGTAAAGTTTTTGCTTTGTGTTCCAGGTATATCAAAAGTGCTTCTCCTTTTCTTTAGTTTCTTCCAGTATTGGCTATTCAGGTTTTAATTCTTTTGTGTGTTCATAAGCTTGGTCTGTTTTATTTTATTTTATTAGTATCTTCAATATTGGCTTAGTAATTCTGATGGTTGTTTCACTCATGCATAGGCTAGATGTTCATTGTGTTTCACTGTTGCAGTCATTACACTTGGGTTATCCTGCTGGCAGGTTACCTGCAGTCGGCCTGAATTCCAAAGTCCTGGTCTGGTGTTGGTTGCTGTCACCTCTTCCCTGATGTCAGTGCGCCAGGGGTATAAAAGATGCAGCCGACGTCATTTTCTTCAGTCTTTCTTGCCACGCGGTGCCCGAAGCAAAAGCAGTTCGCAAGTGCCGGTCAGCAGACTGCTGAGATTTTCGAAATCGAATTTCAGATCCGAAGTCTTCATTAAAGCTAAGTACCCCGTTGGGGAAACTTTTTTCTTGCTCCAGACCGATGTCAGAAAAAGTTAACGATTGTATTACTTGTGGGACGCAAATACCTCATAAGGATTCTCATTCTTACTGTATTCCTTGCCTAGGCCCAGACCACGACGTTGCTAGTTGTCGGTTTTGTGCTAGATTTAACCAATGCACTATAAAGCATTGGTACGATTTTGCCTTTCATTACTTTGGCTGAAGATTTAATTATATAATGCCGTCAGAACAGCCGATGACCAGAGTTTATAAAAAGCGCAAGGAAAAGGACAGGCATCAGAGGTCCAAAACAGACGACGAGGCCCCCACCAGGCCAGTTGCCGGTTCTCAGTGAGGCTCTTTCGCAGCCCCTGATGCCCACTACCTCAGAGCCACGGGCCGCTTCAGACTCCCACGTGGAGACAACTAGGCCTCTGGATACTCAAGGTATTGGACACTCGGACACTATTCCCTCAGATGGGTCCGGAGCCGCTGAGCAGGCATCAGCTTCTGAGGGAGTTTTCAGACCTACACAGTTATATGTCAAGCCAACCTCAGCTTCCAAGGCAAAGACTAAAGCAGCTTTAAAGACAAAGAAACAAGTACAGCATTCTCTTGGACAGACTTCCATGCCTAAGAAACAGATGCTTAAAATGGCCGAAGACCTAATTACTTTGATCAGGGGTTCCCATCCCCCACCTGATAAGAGGCCTAGGCAAGACACAGAATATGATTCTTCTGATCAGGTTTCCATTTCCTCTGACTCCTCTTCAGAACACGGATACTCTCTTCCTCCCTATGAGGATTCTGATGCTGAAGAATCTATTCCTTCAGCCTCTCCTCCTGAGGATTATTCTTTTGGGGAAACCCTACATACCATGAGGGAGCATTTTCACTGGGAGAGCCAAGATTACTCAGTATCTAAGAAAAGGCTCGGAGATTTCCTTTTACTACCTCAGCACAGACGTCTTGCTATTCCACCTGTTCTAGACATTGTAGATGATGTATTTTCAGAGTCCAGCCTGTCTCCTGACTCTTTACCCCCTGCACCCGTTAAGCCAGACAGATACTACAGGGTTCCAGATTCTCAAATTTCTATATAAAAACCCTGCTGCTGACCCAAAAACTATATCTCTGCGTCTCAAAGGGGTCAAAGCTTCCACTGCAAAAAACCCTGTCCCCTCTGATAGGGATTCTAGGGCACTGGACAGATGGGGGGAAAAAGGTTTACACTTCTGCTACCTTGGCTGTAAGGGCTTTAAATTGTCAGTTTCATATGCTTAAATATCAGCAATACTTAATGTCACTGCTAAAACAGAAAATGTTGACAAATTCTGAATGTTCTGCAAACAAGGAATTGCAGGATTTATTGCATGCAGCTGAACAAGTGGGAAAGCATACTTTGCAATGTGGTTTTGATTCACTGGAGGCCTCTTGCAGGGCCGCTGTTACAGGTTCTGTCATTAGAAGGCATGCTTGGTTAAAGGAACAGAGTCTGCCTGATCATGTTAAAGCAAAATTATTGGATGCTCCATTACAGCATGATACTTTGTTTGGTGTTAAGGCAGAAGAGGTGTTGAAGAAAATGGAGGATAAAGCAAAATCTATGCAGACAGTTAAGGATTTCTTACAAGTACAGCCGCCCAGATTTAGCAGGAACTGTCCTTCTAAGAATTCATCCTTTCCAGTGTCCGACAGGCCACAAAGAGGCAGATACAAATGGCCTAGAGGCAGATCCCAGCCCCAAGGCTCATACAGGCCTAAACAATGGGGTGCTTCTACCTCCAAAAGCGAAGAAGACAAAACACAGCCATATAGGAAACAGTCCCAATGACTTATCTTTTGGCATCCCCCTTAGGGGGAAAACTAGCACTTTTTTCACAAAATTGGCACATGATCACCCAGGACAAATGAGTCTTGAATATAGTGTCTCAGGGCTACAGGTTCCACTTTCATACCCTTCCAAAGGCAAAAGGTATGCCAGACCTGCCACACAATCAGTGAGCAGAGGCACAAAAACAAGTTTCATCTCTCATGGACACGAGGGCTATTCAGCGAGTACCACAGTGAGAGCAGGGACAAGGATTTTACTCAAGACTTTTCCTGGTACCCAGAAAGGACAAAGCCTGGAGACCAGTATTGGACCTTTCTATTCTAAACACTTTTCTGGACGTTCCAAAATTCAAAATGTTGACTGTGCAGCAGCTTCTGCCCATGCTGGGCAAGAAGGCTTGTAACTCTGGACCTCAAAGAGGCATACCTGCATGTCCCAAACAGACAATCTTGCAGAAGATACCTCACATTCATAGCTGGCTCAATGCACTACCAATTCTCTGCACTGCCTTTTGGCTTATCTACTGCGCCCGGGGTCTTCACAAAATGCCTGGCACCAGTAATTGCATTTTGCAGACAGAGGAATCCAAATATATCCCTACTTGGACGACTGCCTTATTCAAGCAGAGAACAAGGACATTCTACTGAAGCATCTGGCGTTTGTAAAAAGATTACTAATTTGCATAGGGTACACAGTAAACGAAAAGAAATCAAAACTGATACCCTCTCAAGAGATAATATTCCTGGGTGCAACCTTAAATACAACTGCCCAGATGGCTTATCTCACGCCAGACAAACAAAGGCAACTGACTTCTTACTTTGAAAAAATGGCAACAAAGACCCAGTTATCTGCAAGAAAAATTCTGCAGGCTTTGGGCTTCATGGCATCCTGCATTCTGCTAATTCCATATGCAAGACTGCAAATGAGGAAGCTACAATGGTATCTAAAAAGTGTTTGGACTTAACATTGCCACAGCCTGGAAACATTAATTACCCTCATTCCCTGCCTGCAACAGGAGTTTCGATGGTGGGCACAAGCCTGTCACCACAACAAGGGACAGCCATTCACTTTGCCCTCAGCCAGGCAGACACTAACAACAGATGCATCAGATTATGCCTGGGGAGCCCACATGGCAGGAACATGTATTCAGGGCACATGGCCCGCAAGCCAAATGCATCTTCATATCAATCGAAAAGAGATGCTAGCTGTACAGAATGCCCTGACAGCCTTCAAGGATCTACTTCAGCCAGGACAACTGCTGATAAAGACGGACAGTACTACAGTCATGTGGTACATAAACAAGCAAGGAGGCACACATTCCTACCCTCTCTGCAGACAAGCCATGACTTTGTGGAACACAGCATGGACTTATCAAGTACACCTGCAAGCACAATTCCTGCCAGGAAAGACAAAAACTCTGGCAGATGAACTAAGCAGAAACCTCATGGACCCTCACGAGCGGAAACTAGATCCACAAATCTTCAGCATGATAACAAGGAAATGGGGATGCCCAGACATAGATTTATTTGCCTCCCCTCACAACTGCCAACTACAGAGATTCTGCACAAGGACTTATCACGAACAAGCATGGAAAGTGGATGCTCTACCATTCAGCTGGAAAACCCTTACAGTATATGCCTTTCCTCCACTGCCTCTCCTCCCCAAGGTACTCCTAAAGGTCAGACAAGAGAAGCCAAAAATTATACTGATTGCCCCAGACTGGCCACGCCAGCACTGGTATCCAATTCTAATGAGCTTGTCTCAAGGTCCAGCCTGGACATTACCTCAAATTCCTCATTTACTGACCCAACAAAACAATCCGATCCTGCACAGCCAACTCAGAACCCTAAATCTGGCTGCATGGCGGATAATATAACCACTCAGAGCACACCTCTCTCTAAAGCAGTTATGGATGTTATTTTGGAGGCCAGGAGGCCCAGCACCAGAAAATGTTATGCAGAAAAATGGAAGAGATTCTGTGCTTGGAACCACGCACAAGGAATTGACACGCTTGTACCAAATATTCCTCAGATTTTACAATACCTAACTGAGATGCTGGACAAAGGCCTATCCTTCTCATCAATTAAGATCCATGCCTGTGCCATTTCAGCTTATTACAATACGGACCCACCTATTTTTTCACATCCACTGCTAAGGCAATACCTCAGAGGTGCCAAAAACATAAGACCTCCAAGGAGAGCACCAATACCTGCATGGGACTTCGATTTTGTCTTGGAAAAGCTCACACTCCCTCCTTTTGAGCCAGCCAATACAGCTGAGATAAAATTATTATCATGGAAAACAGTTCTGCTCCTAGCAATAATTTCAGCAAGAAGAGTCTCAGAGTTGCAGGCATTAATGGCTGTGGAACCTTTTATTATTTTCCATCCGGACAGGGTTTCTCTAAGGATAAACCCAACATTTTATGCCTAAGGTAGTGTCCAGTGTGGCTCTTAACCAAACCATTCATTTGCCTACTTTTTATCCAAATCCACAGAATCCAGGGGAGAGACTTCTGCATTATTTGGACATGCACAGACAGCTACGCTTCTACTTGGACAAAACTAAAGCTTTCAGAAAGACTGAGCAACTCTTAGCTTTTCCTTGTGATCCTGCAGCATATGCCACTATTTCAAAGCAGACTATTTCAAAATGGATTGGCCACTGCATTCGTTTCTGCTATTCACAGCATGGCAAATCAGTGCCTAAGGGCATTAGGCCACATTCAACCAGAGCAGCAGCCACTTCAGCAGCCTTCCTCAGAGGAGTACCAACCAAGGATATTTTGGAGGCTGCAACTTGGACTTCAGTGCACACTTTTACAAAGCACTACCACTTACCTCTTTACTCCTAAATCCAGAGCAGGCTTTGCCACTCCTAATTCTATTTAGGGCCAGCCACCCAACCTCAGCTTTAGGATTCAACCCGAGTGTAATGACTGCAACAGTGAAACATGATGAACATAGTACAGTTGTGTACCTACCATAAATGTAGATGTTCGAATGTATTCACTGTTGCAGTCCTGGCTACCCTCCCACCACTCCTTTCATTGCTGGGACTTATCTGTACTTCTCTATTCTGTACAACCTATGTGGTGTATTTGCTTGTAGATGAAGGTAATGTTTATGTTGGTGCACGCTTTTTTATAAGCAGAATTTTTAGCCTATCCCTTTGGGGGCACCTGACATCTGGGGCAAGAAAAACTGAAGAAAATGGTGTCGGCTGCATCTTTTATACCCCTGGCGAACTGACGTCACGGAAGAGGTGACAGCAACAGACGCCAGACCAGGACTTTGGAATTCAGGCCGACTGCAGGTAGCCTGCCAGCAGGATAACCCAAGTGTAATGACTGCAACAGTGAATACACTCGAACATCTACATTTATGGTAGGTACACAACTGTACTTTTGCTAATATGAACAGAGTATATATAGTGAAATGCAAATTTGGTTAGTCCTGCTGTTTATTATTCCAACATCTTATTTTTATATGTATTCTTTATATCCTTTTTTACACTGATACACAAGCAATCATTTTGGAAAGTCCAACACACACAAACAACACAAGGAATTGTTTTTACTGTTGTAATAAGGGACGCTGTTCTACTAGAGAAAATTGAGGCGGGGACAGGGCATTATGAATGCCTAGTGTTATCCGTTCATCATATGTGAGTTAACAAAGGGAGTGGTACAAGTACCTGACTAGAACATTTCTCTCATTGCTTGGTGTGTGAACATGAAAAGATATAACTGAGCAAAAACCAACATTAGATGTGGGAAGGAATTATCCGTGGTTAGTGTAGTTGCTTGTAATTTGTCATAGATACATTTGAATGACTTTAAAGGTGAACGTGCTCACCATTTGACTAAGACCCAGGGAAAAATTGCCCTTTTGTCAGGGTTCATCACTGTCCAGACTGAATAAACTTGTGAAGAGGTGCAATTGATGAAGTGTTTTGGATGGTTGGTGTGGAGGATATTGACTCCTTCCACACGGAAATGCAGTTTTCACATCCCACTTCAACCTTGTCATGTTAACTGATATGTGGAATTTAAAATGCTTTTCATTCTCTTGCACCAGGGCAATCCCTAATAAGAAAAGATAAACTCTTGTGAACTGGCTATTCTTGTGATATGTCGGCTTCTCCCTTTCATGCAACATTCATTAGAAGAAATAGAAGGGTTAAGAGCACACCTCTATCCCTTTACTTGTACTCATCATTCCCTGTTAGGAAAGACTGCCTCTAACCTGCAGTCCCAACATCTGCTTGGCCTCCTCCCACTCTTTTTTTTACCTTCCCCTCTCTAGTTGTTTGCTGCCAGTTTCCGCCAGTAAATTACAGCCGCCTCTAGAAAACATGGCAAAATCTCCTTTATTCATTCCTGTCTGCTTAGTTCTTACAACATTCCCCCTGTGGTAGACACTGTAGATGATGTGTTTTCAGAGTCTAGTTTGACCCCTGACTCCTTACCTCCAGCTCCTGTTAAGCCTGACGGATATTACAGGGTTCCTGACTCGCACAAATTTCTTTTTAAAAACCCTGCTGCTAATCCAGAAACTATTTCACAGGGTCCAAAGGGAGTTAAGGCCTCGACAGCAAAAAACCTTACCCCCTCTGACAGAGATTCAAGGACACTGGATAGATGGGGAAAAAAGGTTTACACATCTGCAACTTTGGCTATAAGGGCCTTAAACTGTCAGTTTCATATGCTCAAGTATCAGCAACATGTCATGGGATTGCTTAAACAGAAAATGATGTTAAATTCTGAATGTGCTGAAAACAAGGAAATGCAGGATTTATTGCATGCAGCTGAACAGGTTGGAAAGCATACTTTGCAATGTGGTTTTTGCTTCTTTGGAGGCCTCCAGCAGGGCCACAGTTACGAGTTCTGTAATTAAGTGGCATGCTTGGTTAAAGGAACAAAATCTGCCTGATCATATTAAAGTTAAGTTACATGCACCTTTACAGCATGATACTTTGGTGTTAAGGCAGAAGAGGTGTTAAAGAAAATGGAAGACAAAGCTAAATCTATGAAAACTGTTAAAGATTTTTTTTTACAAGTACAGCCACCTAGGTTTAGTAGACACTGGCCTACAAAAAATTGGTCCTTTCCTGTGTCAGACAGACCTCAAAGGGAAGATCCAGACGCCCTAGGGGCAGATCCCAGGCGCAAGGTTCTTATAGGTCAAAACAATGGGGTGCTTCTACCTCCAAAGCTGGAGAAGATAAAGCACAAACATACAGAAAGCAGTCTCAATGACTTTCCCCTGCCTGCACCAAGCACTTATCTTCTGGCAGCACCCTTAGGTGGGAAATTAGCACTTTTTCTCAAAATTGGCACATTATAACCCAGGACAAGTGGGTTCTAAATATAGTGTCACAAGGCTACAAGTTCCATTTCCATACCCGGCCAAAGACAAACGGCTGGCCAGATCTGCCAAAAAATCAATGGGCAGAGGCACAAAAACAAGTTACATCCCTCATGGACATGGGGGCCAATCAGCAAGTACCAGAGCAAGAGCAGGGACAAGGATTTTACTCAAGACTGTTCTTGGTTCCCAGAAAGGACAAGGCCTGGAGGCCGATAGTGGACCTATCTGTTCTGAACACATTCCTGGATATTCCAAAATTCAAAAAGTTGACTTTGCAGCAGCTTCTGCCCATGCTAGGCAAGAATGCTTGGCTTGTGACTTTAGACTAAAAGAGGCATACCTGCATGTTCCAGTCAGACAATTGTGCAGAAGATACCTCAGATTCAAGGCTGGTTCAATGCATTACCAATTCTCTGCACTGCCCTTTGGCTTATCTACTGCGCCCAGGGTCTTTACAAAGTGCCTGGCACCAGTAATTGCATTCTGCAGACAAAGAGGAGTACAAATTTATCCTTACTTGGATGACTGTCTAATTCAAGCAGAGAACAAGGACATTCTTCTTCAACATCTGGCGTTTGTGAAAAGATGTCCAACATGCCTAGGGTACACAGTCAACGAAAATAAATCAAAACTAGTACCTTCTCAAGAGATAACATTCCTGGGTGCAAGCTTGAATACAACTGCCCAGATGGCTTATCTCAAGCCAGACAAGCAAAGGCAACTGACTACCTGTTTCAAAATGTTGGCAACAAAGGCCCAGTTATCTACAAGAAAACTTCTGCAGGCTGTGGGCTTCATGGCATCCTACATCCTACTAATTCCATATGCAAGACTGCATATGAGGAAACTTCAGTGGTACCTAAAAAGTGTTTGAACTCAACATTGCCACAGCCTGGAAACAATGATTACCCTCATTCCCTGCCTGCAACAGGAGTTTTGATGGTGGGCATAGGCTTGTCACCAGAACAAGGGACAGCCATTCACATTACCCCCAGCCAAGCAGACACTAACAACGGATGCATCAGATTATGCCTGGGGGGCCCACATGGCAGGAAGATGCATTCAGGGCACATGGTCCTCAAACCAAATGCATCTACATATCAATCAAAAAGAGATGCGAGATGTTCAAAATGCCCTGACGGCCTTCAAGGACCTACTTCATCCGAGACAACTACTAGTAAAGACAGACAACACCATGGTCATGTGGTATATAAACAAGCAGGGGGGCACACATTCTTACCCCCTTTGCAGAATAGCCATGACATTGTGGGGCGCAGCTTTGACTTACCAAGTACATCTGCAGGCACAATTCCTGCCAGGAAAGGAAAATACTTTGGCAGACGAGCTAAGCAGAAACCTCATAGATCCCCACGAGTGGCAGCTGGTTTCACAAGTCTTCAGCATGATAACAAGGAAATGGGGATGCCCGGACATAGATCTATTTGCCTCCCCTCACAACTACCAACTAAAAAGATTCTGCACAAGGACTTATCACAGACAGGCATGAAAAGTGGACGCCCTATCCTTCAGCTGGAAAAACCTATCACTATATATGCCTTTCCTCCACTGCCTCTCCTCCCCAAGGTACTCCTAAAGGTCAGACAGGAGAAGCCAAAGGTTATACTGATTGCCCCAGACTGGCCCCACCAGTACTGGTATCCAATCCTAAGGAACTTGTCTCTATGCCCAGCTTGGACCTTACCTGAAATACCTCGTCTACTGTCCCAGCAAAACAATCAGATCCTGCACAGCCAACTCAGGACATTAAATCTGGCAGCATGGTGGATAATGTAGTCATACAAAAAACACCTCTCAGTAAAGCTGTGATGGATGTCATTTTGGAAGCCAGAAGGCTTAGTACTCGAAAGTCTTATGCTGGAAAATGGAAGAGATTATGTGCTTGGAACCAGGCACAAGGAACTGATACAGCTGTACCAAATATTCCTCAGATTTTGCAATACTTAACTGAGATACTAGACAAAGGCCTATCTTTTTCATCAGTTAAAATTCATGCCTCTGCCATTTCGGCTCATTACAATACAGAGCCACCAATATTTTCTCATCCTTTATTAAAGCAGTACCTCAGAGGAGCCAAAAAATACAAAGCCGCCAAGGAGATCACCAATGCCTGCATGGGACCTCAACTGTGTCTTGTAAAAGCTCACCCTGCCTCCTTTTGAGCCAGCTGCTACTGCTGATATAAAGTTTTTACCTTGGAAAACAGCTCTGCTCCTACCAATCACTTCTGCAAGACGAGTTTCAGAGCTACAGGCGCTCATGGCTGTGGAACCTTTTATCATTTTGTATCCAGACAGGGTCTCTCTGAGGACAAACCCAACATTTATGCCCAAAGTGGTGTCCAGTGTGGCTCTTAACCAAACTATACATCTGCCAACTTTTTATCCAAATCCACAGAACAAGGGGAAGAGAATTCTGCATTCTTTGGACGTACGCAGACAGCTTAGATTCTACTTGGACAGAACCAAAGCTTTCAGGAAGACAGAACAATTACTAGTGGCATATGCTGCAGGATAACAAGGAAAGGCTCTCTCAATACAGACTATTTCTAAGTGGATAGGCCACTGCATTTGTTTCTGCTATTTACAACATGGCAAGCCAGTGCCTAAGGGCATTAGGCCACATTCCACCAGAGCTGCAGCCACTTCTGCAGCCTTTCTCAAGGGAGTACCAACCAGAGACATTTTAGAGGTGGCTACTTGGAGTTCAGTGCACACCTTCACAAAGCATTATCATCTGCCACTCTACTCTAAATCCAGGGCAGGCTTTGCCACTGCAGTTCTGCAGGGCCTCATAGCCGCTCCTAATGCTGTTTAGCTCCAGCCTCCCAACCTTAGCTTTGGGACTCTACACAAATGTAATGACTGCAACAGTGAAACACGAAGAACATAGTACAGTTGTGTACACTTACCATAAATGTAGATGTTCGAGCGTATTCACTGTTGCAGTCCAGGTTACCCACCCGTCATCCCCCTTTTTTCTATGGATCTTATCTTTCCTTCTCTGATTTATACAACCTATGTGGTGTATTTGCTTTATAGGTGAAGGCAAAATTTATATTGGTGCATTTATTGAGATATATATAAGTTTGGCTACCCTTTTAGGGGGCACCTGATATCTGGGGCAAGAAAAACTGAAGAAAATGGCATCTGCTGCTTCTTTTATACCCCTGACGACCTGACATCAGGGAAGGGGCGACAGCAGCCGATGCAGGACCCAAGACTTTGGAATTCAGGCTGGCTGAGGGCAACCTGCCAGCAGGATTACCCCAAATATAATGACTGCAACAGTGAATACACTCTAACATCTGCATTTATGGTAAGTGTACACAACTGTACTTTCCTCATCCTCAGTTAATACAAGATCCGTCATCTCATCCAGCAGTATACAAAACTTGTCTCTCTGTTCCTTGTCAAACAACTGCAGCATTTTTTTTATTCTGCAGTCTATCATCTCAGTTGTTACAGTACATCCCTGCACAGAATTGTTTTGAGAAGGAGCTAAATGCTGCTTATTTGTAACATACACTGTGGCAGAACAGGCTTCTGTTCTCTCCACAACAGCATTTTGCTTATCCGCTTATACAAATTTCTAAAAGGTTTTAGACTGCTCTCCTCCATGTTGTTAATTGTGCTGTCCTCCATCTTGGAGTTTTTTCAAGCACTAGCGATAGCCCTCTCACTCCATCTAGTGCTGGAAAAGAGTAAGGAAATTTCGCCAGTGCCCTTGCAAAACTTCTTGTCAGTATGAGTACCAAGTTGGGTTTTCCATGAGAATAGGTTACAAGCTTAGCAGCACTAAAATGGAAATACTTTAAATAGTCAGATGTTCATAATGTCAAATGTCCGTATTG
The DNA here is from genome assembly GCF_019279795.1 of Protopterus annectens. Lineage (NCBI taxonomy): Eukaryota > Metazoa > Chordata > Ceratodontiformes > Protopteridae > Protopterus > Protopterus annectens. The sequence goes on along the minus strand of NC_056748.1, from coordinate 585,308,299 downwards.
GCAGAACTGATGAAAGAATCATATGATCAACTCTGACGGCATTACTGTGTGGGAGGTAGCAGAACAGAGAGTGGTGATTGCCCTTACCCCACTGTTGTGCGATCTTGAGAGATATATAGATATAAATTAGTAGAGGGTGGGAAGTCCAGGGGTTCTTGCCCCCTTGCAAAAAAACTTGTAGCATTTTTGGTTTTTCGGTATTTTGATGTTCAGTCTCTTGGATCTGTGTTTTTAAGTTTGATTTTGTGGTACTTCAGAATTTTGAAGTGCATCTGTCTGTATCTATACGTGTCTTACTTTTGTATATTTATATATATGTATATGAAAAATGTTTCACCCCCCCCCCCCCCCCGAGTACAGAATACAGCTGATCTCAAAAACGGTAGATGTGCAAGTTTGTTGTGCATCTATTTGATTGTGTTTTTGATATATAAATAAATGTTTTTGAACACTAAGTATTACTTATGTCTGAGGAAGAATATAAATTTGATGGTGCTTTTCCGCAGTATAGCAACACATAGAACAAAGCTTACGTGGCATTTATTAATTTCTTGGTAACTCACATTATCCTTTCACAATGATGCAGGGATGCCAGAGCCAAGTCCTGACAGCAATGGGGTGCATGTCTTGGGAGATAGTCCATTGTGGAACTCGCACACTACATGCGTTAATGCAGGAGGTATGACGAACATCAGTTCACCTAATGGCTTTGGAATTTTGGGAGGTGAGAGGAAACCAGAGCACCTTGGAGAAAACCCCTGCAGAGAGGGAGGGCATGTAGACTGCACATTAGGCACTTCAGCTGAGAATTAAGCCAAAGAGCCTCTTGCTCTGAGGCAGCAGTGCTGCATTCTTTGCCTCTGAATCACTTTGCGTTGAACCACTGTCATAAGGTTATAAATACAGACATATATAGTCATTTACAAATCTCTGCTGCAGGTAAAATTGGATTGACCAGTAGTTAAGAAGGAAGGATACTGGGGAGTGCTCATTTAGGGACTGAGGTAGAGTACAGCTTTGGGAGATGAAATAAAGGATGTTATGAATGTAGGCTAAAACTGGATCCGGTTGTTTCGGTTATTAGCTTACCAGGTCTAGGTCTTTTAGGACATTTTTTTGTGAATTGCCAAAGAAGATTAACGTTAAAGTGTCCTAGCACAGTTGATATTTTTGAAATAAATGCTGCCTGGTTGAGGTGGGTAATAGGCAGTGGAATTTGTCTATAGCAGAGTGGTACGGTAGGCTGCAACCAGGTGAAGATGGAAGGAGTTTACTGGAGGTGAAAAATGATTCTTTGCTGATGTATTTCTTTGGTGGGGTTGATCTGCGCCTGTTAATGTAATGTGCTGTAATAAATGGACAACCTTTATTTTACATTGTCTAGTAAATTGCATATTGACTATGTTTGCTGGGGTCATGATTTGAGTAGCACATTATCTGAATCTGAATGAGAGCGTTATGTATTGGATTGAGGAATACTTTTCACCAGAGTGGGGAGCATTAGTTCTAGTTCAGTAGTTTGAATGTTAGTGAGTTGAGCTGTAGTGTTGCCCTTTGCTGTTATTGTTAGTTATTTTGGCTTGCTGTGGGTTAATCAGTGTTCATGTTTCTCCTATTGATCACTGCTGCAGTAGCCTAAGCTATATGTATTTTATCCTGGATTGGATATAACAGCTAGACAGCTTCCAAAGCTTTAGGACACCTTCCACGCACCACAACTGTTAGTCACCTGAAGCTGAGCCAACTAAAAGGTTTGAAAATAGTCTTTCAGAGCTTTCCTGACGCCAAAGAGGGCATTCATATGTGGGCTTTCAAGGATCGTCTTGTTGGCTTGTGCTATTCTGTTGCTGGGCAAATGGGGAAAAATCTTTCACACATTGTTTTTTTAATGCTTAGGAGATTGAGAAGGAGAGAGGCCAAAGTTACAGCTGAACTTGTCTGCCAATAGTTTTTTTATAACTTCTGGCTCAGTATATGTGGCTGCATTAACAATGAGCTCTGCACAGAATTGTGTATTGTCTTTCAGGTTAGACTTGTTTTTTTCTGTTTAGGAAGGTATATTTTAAACTTAGGAATATGTGCTTTTTTTATATTGACAGCCACATGACTTTACTTTTAAATGGGAGTACATTTTTGTTTCTGATAGTTTAAAAGTCAGTTTAAACATTCTGAGAACACTTTTTCTGTGGAGAAACTATGTATAAATTATTTTTTGTGGCTGGAAAAGTTTATTAGAGTGCTTTTTACTGGGGAAAGTTACTTTTTACTGCCTTGTTCTGCTTGGTTTCCCTGGGAAAGAAGCATCATTTTTGCTTTGACAGTGGAATTAACTTTTCATTTTTGTAGCTGGGAGAATTCTGACCTTGGGAACAGCAGTTAACTAAACGGCCTTTGCCACCATGGCTAGCTCATAATTTGCCCTAGCTACAGATGGATGAGTCTGTTGTGGCTGAAGCTGTTCCCTCAAACCAGTTATCTTTTTATCCCAGACCCCTTTGGTGTTCTTTATACAGCCATGGTGGATTGGGGGTTAGCCACTTCCTCTGTAGCTGCTGGGGTCCCCTCAATGTGCAGGGCAAAGCTCTCTTGTTGGTTGTGGAAGAAAAAGCAGGTGCCCTTGCCTAATCAGAATGTTTTGCACATCCTTGGGAAACTGTAGCTGCAATTAATAATCCAGTTTGCTCCAAATTGCCTGTCAAAAAGAAACCAAAAATGAAATGTCTATCTTCTCTTGAGTCATTTTCGTTGGACAAGAATAGTTTATTTAAGTTTGGCATGGGGTCTTGCACAGATTATTGATCCTTCTTCTCCGATGGTTTCTGGTAAAAGAAAAAGGAATTCTTCTTTTCCTGAGGAGATTCAAAAAAATGAATCTGGAGAGGAATGTGATTAGACAAATGCAGGTTTTTTATCCGCAAATTTCTGATTCAGATTCACAGGAGAACAGAAGGGTGGATAAGTGAGGTGCAAAGGGGGCAACTGCCCCAGGTGCAAAGTGTTAGGGGACATGATAGACAGATCCTGACCGTTGTCTGTCTAATGCTTACCGGCCTTTAGAAGCCAGTATTGCATTTGCAGTCAAACCTGAGCACTGCAACGCTCCGTATGGTCTAAACTGTATCAAATTGTTTGCTGTTTTAAAACATTTCTTTCCTTTGTAAACTGAAACCTAATATTACATTTATAGCAAGCAGTTTACAAAATTCTGTTCCTGGTCTGCACACAACAAGGCCTGGAAGACAGATGCCTTTTCTTTCCCTTTGACAGGAATGTTTGTGTCCATTTCCACCCTTTCCACTGCTATCCATGTTCTTTTGAAATCCTCCAAGATGTTTGTGGTGACTCCCTCCTGACCCAGGCGACATTTTAGATCCAGTAAGGAAGCTTGGCCAATTCCAAAAGAGGAGAGGAACAAACTCAGGAACAGGGGGTGTTTTAATGGGAGCGCTACTCTATCCTGAAAGACCAAAATCCTGAAAGTTCAAAATCCTGAAAACACACAGGATACCAACACTTACTATATTCCAGCACAAGTACATACAGAAACAAATAAAACACAAACTATATTACTGTTCTCCACGTATAAGCAAGGGGGGCAAGCACCCCTGCACCCCCCTGCCACTTAAACATATGAACTCCATAAACATATGAACACCCAAGATTGCACTTAGTGTAGTGAAGTGCAATCTCGGAGTTGATATATTCAAGTAGCAGGAGGTGTGCAGGGGGGCTTGCCCCCCTGCATATATAATATAAGGGTAATATGTTTCTGTATGTACTTGTGCTGGAATATACTAAGTGTTGGTATCCTGTGTGTTTTCAGGATTTTGGGCGCTCAGGATTCTGTAGCACTCCTGTTTTAATACATCCCAACCCTAAACAACTTCAACTGACTGCCTGGATGATAGGTTCGTAATGCCCTTTATACATCTGTTTACTGAGGACATGCAGCAGGTACTAAGGATGTAAGGTAAGCCTACTACTGGAAAATGATATATAAGCAGATAGAAAAGGTTCTGGTTTTACAATATTTGAGTTGCATTCCTAAGGTCTATCTTACTCATCTGTCAAGGTTCACTTGTTGGCCATTTCAGTATGTCTGTCTATGCACCCCCTTCATGGCATTCTCATGTCAAAATGTTTTTTTGAAAGGGATGTTGCATAAGAGTCCTCCAAGAAATCCTGTAGCTGACATTGCATAAAAGACTTCCATTACAACTAGCTTGTGTGGCTGACATGAGGTTCTTAAGAATCTAAGCAATTTTACTGATTGCTCTGACCTCTGCGAGATGTATATTTGAGTTGCAAGCCCTTGTGGTGGGCCAACCTTCTCATTTCCACAGAGACAGGGTTTCTTTGAGAACTAATCCCTTCTTTTATGCTTAAATTGGTATTCAAGTTTACCTTATGGCAAACTATCCAGCTCCCTGGGTTCTTTCCTGAACCCCCAAAAAATGAGGGAGAAAAGGATACTTCATACCGTGGATGTCCACAAAAACTTGGGTACTATCTTGACAGAACGAAATCGATCAGGACTTCCAATCTGTTCATTTCTCGAGAAGGTAAGATAAAGGGACAACCTCTGTTGAAACTCACTGTATTTCAAAGTGGTTGTCTCAGACTACAACTTTTTTTTATTCGCACCACAACAAAGCTATTCCAGGAAAGGTCAATGCGCATTCTAGAATGGCCTTGGATTTATATATGTTTTTTGGAAAGGGCTGGACTTGAGTAGTATTCTAAAAGCAGCACCTTGGTCTATGGTATATACGTTTACAAAGCACTTAAAGCTAGATTCCTTTTCCAGGTCTAGGTGAAGCTTTGTTAGGGACAGTTTCCAAGGGTTCTTGGACCCTTCTTCCTTCCAGTTCAAAGCTATGGTAATCTACCCATATAGCTTAGGCTACTGCAGCAGTTATCAGTATGATAAACATAAAACAGTTGTAGAAGTAAACTTGCTATAACAGTAGGTTTTAATGATCAATGCTGTGGTAGTCTCTCTCTCTCACTCTGTCTCTCTTTGGTTTTTGGTGTATTTTTAATGTCAGAATGTGGACTCTTTTTTTTTTCTCCTGGCATCGGCTTTTCAGTGTTCAGCCTTCCAGTCTTAGTTGGCATGAAAGCTCTGAAGGTCTTGGCACCCAGACTTCTTTTAAGTCTGCTTAGCTTGAGATGACTAAGTTTTTGGGCGCATAGAAGATGCTCTGAAGCTTTGGAAGCTGACCATCTGTTGTATCCTATGCAGGATATAACCCATGCAGCTTAGGATACTAAAGCAGTGACCATTTGAACATCTGCTGTTGTGGTAAGTGTACTTACACAGCTGTACTTTCTGTACAATAAGGAAGAGAAATAACTTTCTGCAAACAGCTGTTTGTATTGTGTTCAGGCTTTGTGGGAAGTTTAGAGCAATAATTTTCATTTTGTCTGGAGTTTAGAGTAGTGATAGGTAAGGCAGTATTCTAGTCTAGATGTCAGAATGCCTCTTCGTTTCCTCCCTTCTTCCCTTAGTTGTTAGTGTATTTACAGGCATGCTGTAATTCTTGAAGGAGTTGCTACTGACTTGGAGTGCCCCCTTCCCCGATATGTTTTTAACATATTAAACATGACTGCTTTGTAGCAGAGTTTCAGACTGCTGTAGGTAAATTATTTTGCATTGGCATGTCACAAAAGGGGTGGCCACGGTGGTGCAGCAGTTAGTGTTGCCACCTCACAGAAAGAGGTTCTCCGGTTCGATTCTCAGCTGGGGTGCCTTCTGTGCGGAGTCTGCATGTCCTCCCTGTGGTCACGTGGGTTTCCTCCGTGTGCTCCGGTTTCCTCCCACATCCCAAAGACATGCTGTAGATGGATTGGACACTCTAAATTGGCCCTAGGTGTGAGTGCGTGCGTGTGTGCCTTCTGTGGAAGGTTGGGCGCCGGGCTGGCAGCTTGACACCATAAAACTCCACTGCCAAGCATGAGTGGACAGGTGATCCGCTGTGGCAACCCCTAACCGGGAAAAGCCGAAAGAAGAAGAAGATGCCACAAAAGTACCATTTTTGGAGAGAGATGATGCTGCAGTTTTCAGGATATACATTTGCATTGCCATCCCACAGATTGATTACATACCAAGCAGAAGAAAATGCATTTTGTCTGTTCTCTAACTTGAATATACGTTTTTGTGACAGGCTCTCTGACATGGTGGAATAGAAGAGTTACTGAGGTCTCGGCAACAAGTGTTTGATTAGCAACCCTGACACTGGATGAGCTAGGCATAGAGGGAGTGGAATGAAGGGATGTGGTCCTCTCTATCTCTTCAGATGGAAAGTTCGGGTCAACATACACTCTGAGACACACAGGGAGATCTGTTCACTTTGCAGTGGGGGAGGGTATGGCTGCACCATCCCTTTTTCCATTTTAATTTACTGATGATAACGCTGGTTTATTTTTTAAACAAGAATCCTACTTACACTCCGGAACTAATGTCATTAGGTGTCTGACAACATTATACTAACCAGGTAGACAACAACAACAAAATTTAATTTCTTGGAACAGATTGTGGATACAATTGTAAATGGGAATAGACTGGATAATGTCTCCCTTGATATTTTGGGAGGGCTAGTAAAATGAATCAATCTACCAGTGTTACTCCTTTCATCTGCCTTAACTGCTTGGGTGCGTACACTAGGTCCTGACCCTTCCTGCTCCCATTATCCCATGTATGGAGTATAGTGAGATGGTGTTGCTCCTTCTTTCTGACTTCACATCTGATGTCCTCCCTTATGTAGAGAACTACTCCACCTTTATCCTTTTCTGTCATTCACGAGCAGGGTATACCCAGGCTTCTGTATGTCGCAGTCCCTCCTTGCAGGCCCAGGTTTATGAGGTACTAGAGGTATTCCATCTCCCCTCCTGCATAACAGTCTGCAACGTCTTATCTTACAACACATACTGCTTGCATCATGTAGTAATAGATTATTCTACCACACTGAGTCATGCTTTGTTCAGTACACCTTTTATCGCCTTTCTACTGCCTGAATGTCTACCCCCCTGTTCTGTGGCACAATCTCCCACATCCTCATTTTAAAAATGCAGTCCAACCCTACCTACTCTGAGCACCAACGTGCCTCCTGGAGTAGGATGGAACCTATCCCTGGGATATAGCTGATCTGCCACGTCTCCTGCAGTATACTACCTACCATTCCTAAAACCCTGTGCTTTGTCCATAGCAGCCAGTCATTACACCCTCAATATTCTTTTTCTTTGGTATGCTGACTCCTGGTAAGGCAACACTTTGAGAATATTGCTCTTGGACCCCTCTTCTGGCATCTCTCACCTCTCTGGCCCTGTAGTCACCTAAGCGGTCTTCTAAAAGATATTGTTCCTTACATGTAACATAATATGCCACCTTTCCCCCTTAGTGACCAGTGTTGTTACCTTCCTCCATGCCTTGCTAAGTCTGACTCCAGGACTAGTTTCACTATAGTCCTATCTTTATTTTCTCCCTTACCAAGAATCTTGGTCCCCTTCAGTGTCCTCACTCTGGCTTTCACCTCCTTTATTTCATTTCCAGTCTCATATCATTACCCCTTGTATCTGCAATGTTTCCCACTCCAGTTTCACTACACTTCTCACTGTTTGTGGTGGTTCCCTTCCTCCCGCTCTCTGATGTGTTTGATACATTTTCTATCCTTCCTGTAAGCCCTTTCCACTGTAGTTTCTTTCACCCTCTGTCTGACTGCCTTTCATTACCCACTTTCCTTTTATTTGTGTGGTCTTTCTTCTTACATCGCCACCTCTGGCTCTGTTCCCCGTTCATCACTTATCATTGTTGTCTGCACCTATCCCTTCACTGTGCCTTCCCCCTTTTCCTGTCATTCATGGGTGCATCTCCCACTTGCTCCCTTCACCATACTCTGTGCTTGTACTCCTGTGACATCCTCTGCCCATATTCTGTTTGCCACTTGTATTTTTATGCTATCCTGACTGTTTACCTCATTTTGTCTCTTGCAGTCCCACTGTACCCCTTCTTCACCATATTAGTTAGGTACCTACTACATTTAACTCCCTACCATTCCCCCATTTTCTTCATAGTTTTGGTACCCCCAAGGCACCCTGGGCCAAACCACTGCTTCACAGCTGAGTGTATTGGCCTTCTGTCTTCCAACTTTCCTGCGTAACCTACCATAATATTTTTGTACTTTCGCATTCTTGGACCTCTAACTTTTTCCTTTTTAAGCTTTTACCAAAGTTGATGTAACTTATTGTGATCTGCTAAACAAATCAGTCTGATAACAAGGTAATTCTTGATTTCCTGTTCTTAATTAACTTACTCAGATACAGTGGGAAGGTATATATGAGCAGTCGAAGTCGTAAGCAAACTCAGAGGTCTTTAACAAGCAGAAAATCACGTCACACCTATTTATGTTCCGATAGAAGACACACACATGCGTGCACACATAGAATTTCTTGTGTTCTTTAAGTTTCTAGTAGATGTAAAATGAGAGAAATGTGTAATTCTGTTTTACAAGTATGCAATAAGGTTATTTCCAAAAGCTTCTCCCTTCTGTGCTTATCTCCCGGTATTGCTGCTTTTAACATTTGGGGTATTTATTCAGTGGCTCCTTTTTTGTGTTTTCAATCTGATATTGGAATCCTGAGAGAGGTGATGATTACCCTGATTAGTTGCTTATGTTGGTGATTGCTGTTCTGTTTTAGTAGGGACCATGTGCTTTACCTAAGCAAAATAATTGCTGCATATGACAGCTGCCATAGGTAGGAGGAAAAATGTAACTTAGGGACATTTTGAATTCGAAACAATATTGGAAAGTTGTTTAGCCATGTGATTATCATTTTAGATACTTTTGCTCACTAATTGCAGGATTGCCACTTGTCTTTGGTTTTGCAGGGCAGTCTTGATTAGGACAGTTTATTCTGCAAAAAAGACAAATGTCCTGATATTTTAGGAGAGAAAAGATGTTTTCTAGCTTAAATATTGCAGATAATTGTTGATACTGTATTTTAGAAGCTTAATATAATATAAAAAATTATATATCAAAACAACCGGTAAGCAAAAAAAAAGGAAAATCAGTGCAGAAAAACAGCCAGTAAACAAACCAAAACCAAAATAAAGAGCATTGCTGCATATAATTTTTTATCCAGTAAACAAACCAAAAGCACTGTGTAGAGGAAGAGTCGAGCACCTGGCAGCTGAGATATAGAACCAAGTTTGTTGTAGGTCACAAAATCCACAAAACGTAAAACGCAAAACAGTCCCACAGCGTTTTTCGTCAAATACAACAGACTTCAGACAAGAACTGGAGAGACACTGAGCTCCTCAAGGGGCTGTAGCAGAGTGGATTGTAGTTTTTCCACTCTGGTACAGCCCCTAGAGGAGCTCAGTGTCTCTCCAGTTCTTGTCTGATGAAGTCTGTTGTATTTGACGAAAAACGCTGGGTGACTGTTTTGCGTTTTACGTTTTGTGGATTTTGTGACCTACAATAAACTTGGTTCTATATCTCAGCTGCCCGGTGCTCGACTTTTCCTCTACTCAGTGGTTTTGGTTTGTTTACTGGATAAAAAATTATATGCAGCAATGCTCTTTATTTTGGTAAAGGAGAATGCATGTCTCCATTGGTTGAGATTCTGTTTTTTCATCAAAATATTCCTGTCAGCAAGAAACATACTATGGGTATCTGAAAATGTAGCAACTTTACCCATCTGGCTTTATCACACACAGAGGTATGGATGTCACAAGCAAATATTAAAAACATAATTATAGGAAGGTACACAAGTGTGTGTGTGTGTGTGTCTGTGTGTGTACACCTCTCATTTTGTTGGTCATTTATGTGTGGATGAAACTCTAAATTGTGAGTGGTCAGGAAAAATATAATAAAGGAGTGTACAGCAAACTTATAGGCAGGATGATTAATATGACTGCATATTATGAGCTGCTGATATGAAATGCTGACATACGTGATTGGCAAGAAATCCGAACAGGCACTGGAGTGTGTCTTGCTTCTACATTAAACTCCCAGTTAACCCGGCACCCATGGGGACTGGTAGATGCTGGTTTCTGGTTGCTTGAGAGTTACTATTAAAAATAGTCTTGACTAATACTGGTACCCTATACTGTTTGTTTGGTTTGACTTGTTCTTAGGTTGGGGTGAGAGGGAATTTATTCCTATCTTCCTTTTTAAAACTCTAAAAATGCAAGGTATGTTTCTGCGGGCGGGGGGGGGGGCACACACAAATTGCAACACATGAAAATACTGTATTTTCTTTGATTTTTTTTTTTTCTGGTTGCTTGACAGTTCTGGTGGTTGCTCGAGTTCCAATTAACTGAGAGTTTACTGTACTACAAAGACAGCCGTTACCTGCTAAACCTTTTTCTGTTTTTCTGTAAAACTGTTTTGCTATCTGGAACTGGATAGATGTTTCAAGGCTGATGCACCTGAAACTAAGACTCCATTTTGGGTATGTTAATAGCCAGCTTTTGCCGTTATGCTTCTGTATTTCCTTTCTATTCCCAGTTTTCCACAGACTTGCGTAGCTTATGAAAGTCAGTAGATGAAAACCTAACACAGCATGTCAATCTTGCATAAAATTGGTTAACGATGTTGAAATCTGTAGATGAAAAACTTTATAACCTGTACATAAATAGCTTACTCTTATGAAATTTGTATTCCTACTGCTAGATCTGGAGTGAAAATTCAGGACGTTATGTTAAATTTGACTTTTATTTACCCAGCATTGTTATGCAGTATGGAGGCCATTGGTTTTAAGTGCATGTTTCAAAGTTCCAGTGTTCAGTTCTGAATTGCTGATGTTCATCGTGTTTCACTGTTGCAGTCATCACTGTAGGGTGCTTCCTGCCGGCAGGCAGTCCTCAGTCGGCCAGAATCCCAAAGTCTGGGTCCGGCTTCGGCTGTTCAGTCATGTTCCCTGACGTCAGAGCGTCAGGAGTACAAAGCTGCCAGCCGACGCCATGTTCTCCAGTCTTTCTTGCCGTGCGGTGGAAGCAGTTCGCAAGTGCCGGTCGGCTGACTTCTGATATTTTTTCTTGCTTCATTCTGAAGACTTACTTCTTCTTCTAAAAGCTAAGTACCCCGTTGGGGAAACTTTTTTCTTGCTCCAGTCCGATGTCAGAAAAAGTTAATAATTGTATTTCTTGTGGGAAGCACCCCATCTCTCTCTGTGTTGTACACCACTTTCCTTCCACCTCACAAAAAATGCAGGTTGACTGATTACTCAGAAATGTCCATATCCATTATGTTTTACTTTGACTTTTATGGGGTACGTTAACTGGTGAAAAGGGTCCATGAAAAGTTGAGTCACTTATGAGATTTGTATGTATCTATATACATGTATGTATGTGTTTATGCTGAATTTGTTAACATGGTAGATTAACTGGTCGAAACACCCTTTTCAGCCACAACCCTTGCCCAAACGCAGAAATAGTTACAACAAATGAATGAACATAATGTAATACATGATGACAAAACAAGAAAATATGTATTTACTGTAGATATTGTGGCAGATAAATTTACTGCAAGAATCCAGGGTGTAAAACATAATTTGCAACAATGATTCAGTAAAGTCCAAAGCAGTGTATGTAAATGGACATGGAGAAAGGAGTAGACAACTAGTCTGCATCCCATTAAAAACTAGTGTTGAAACTACTGCAGTGTAACTTCTTTTACATTTATGCAATCAATCCAAAGCTGAGGAGTCAGAATGGTGCAAACATTGACCGTTAAGCATAATAAGGCAACTGAATTGGGAAGCAGTAGGCATACACCGCAGTTAACTAAAACAAGAGCTAGTGTTGTACGTGATCTGCTAAATAAGACCCAGACAGAGGCTTGCCATTGCAACTTTCTTTATTACGGCCATATTGGACCAAGAGCAAAGAAACTGAATATGCAGTGACATTAAATGGCAAAACAATAAAAACAGCCTCACACCAGGTGACAAAGAAATCTCTAGTACACCAAAACCTGCTAGCCACATGTCCCCCAATGAGTACAGCTTTAAAACCCATTTGGACTCTGAAATTACACCAGTAAAGCCCCTTAAGCCCAAGAAAGCAGGGGAGAAAACAAGAGGAGAGGGATAAATCACACCTCCCGTCGGACCACCAGGCGCTGCCAGTCCCCAATACCCATTTTCTCAGAAACCTAGATCCTGAACTAGAGAGACAAAAATTCTATATTTTTTATAGGAAAAGCACAGAATTCAACCAACTCTCAGATATGCTGAACTCACAAAGAGAAATCCAAACTGAGCGAATCCATCCCCACTTGACAAATGCTCTCCATCACTGTCTAACTTGCCCTGTTGGGCTGAATAGCTGCACTCTTGGCTGCCCAAGAAATGTAGTAATGACCAAACAGTACAACCTGAAAATAAGAGGATAAATCAGTTTACCTAATATAGCTCAAAAAGGCATCAGAAGACCAACATCCAACCCTCTTAATTACTGCAGTAGACTGCCCCTTTCTAGCTAAGTCTGAGGCTCATACACTATGAAAAGAATGTGAAGAGGTGCCCAAATTAGAAATGTTTTGGACTTGGAGAGCTTTATGCAAGATGGAACTACACTTGCAGGGTGTAATGAACCTATTGTGGCCAGGGTTGCCAGACGTCCCTATTTGGACGGGACTGTCACGAGATCAGCAGCCTGTTCCCGAGTCCCGCCCTGCCGGTTTAAATCCCGGGCAGCCTCCACTTTGTTTTTTTGATTGGCACGTATACCGGCATATGGGCCAGTCAAAAATCGCTAAACATGGAGCTTCTTGTGTTTAATGCAGAAGTTCCGCATTAAACGAAGTTCCGTGTTTAGCGATTTTTGATTGGCCCGTATGCCGGTATACGGGCCAATCAAGACATCGCAAAACAGAGCTACTTCTGTTTAATGCAAAACTGTGATGTTCCGCATTAAACAGAAGTAGCTCCGTGTTTAGTGATTTTTGATTGGCCCGTATACCGGTATACGGACCAATAAAAACATCGCAAAACAGAGCTACTTCTGTTTAATGCGGAACATCACAGTTCCACATTAAACAGAAGTAGCTCTGTTTTGCGATGTTTTGATTGGCCAGTATACCGGCATACGGGCCAATCAAAACATCGCAAAACAGAGCTACTTCTGTGTAATGCGGAACTGCGATGTTTCGCATTAAACAGAAGTAGCTCTGTGTTTATGTTTGATTGGCCCAGGCCAATCAAATAAAAAATAAACACCAAGCTACTTCTGTTTAATGCGGAACTCTGAATTTCCGCATTAAAGACGTGGAATACCCTTTTTTTTTTTTTTTTTTTTTTAAGTCCCTGGATGGAGTCATGAAAAACATGCACATTCTCCCACTTCATACTAAGCAACATTTACCCAAGTCCTACATCCCCAGTGCATTCAGTTTGCTTGCTTAAAGAACTGCACCCACAGACTCAAAAAAAAACATGTTTATTTCATCATGGTTTGGTGTTTCCTACAGCACTCTGGGACTATTTATAGGTTTTTAAATATTTTTATACGTAATTTCTGAGTCTGACCCCATGAAGTCTGGCATCTTGAAGTAATTCTGATTGTTTAGTCTGCCTCTAGGTATCCCAAAATGCAGTGCGCATCTGTAAAAAGTTACATCACGCAGGCATCTTTCTTCCTAAAGCTCCTGTCACTGCATTGATTTTACATGCATACACTGCTGTATTTCAGTCAGTTAGTTTTAAGTACCATTTCATGCCGTTCAATGACTACTTAAAACACAAACCGTGCAAATGCCAAAGAGCAGACTTTCAAAGTGCTTTTCACTGCTGCTTCTTTTTAGAATGGCTAAAGTACTGTCTTTTGTGAAGCCTGAATTGTACTACTTTGACTCATCTCCCACCCCCTTCACACCTGACTTCCCTAGCTGTCAACGTGCTAAGGGTAATTTCAGCTATTACCTGCTGTGATTGACAGCTCACAGCAGGAGACTTGACTCGTGTACTGTTTCCTTGTTCTAGCCTTTACTTTATGTATGGGTAGGGGAAGGACCAGGGAGCTGTGACATCACAAAATGGGTAGGTTTTTAGGACAGTCATGGTGATGTCGGTTTGGGGAGGCAACTGGCCAGAAAACTACCTGTATTCAGTGGCCTTGATGACATCAATGAATTGGAGACCGCAACAAGAGCGGGATAAAATTGTTTGAAAGTGAAACCACCACAGCACAGTAAGGTACTGTTCTAGTGGAGAGAAGCAGTCAGGTTAAAATATTTTAAATGCTGTGTTGTTGTTTATTGATGGCACGGACAGTAAATAGGGAGAAAAAGGACAGAAAAGTTGAGCATTTAATAAGAGAATCCCATTGTTGCCCTTTAACATAGGTGTCATAGTGTATGTGCAGAGCATGTTTCTATGAAATTCCCTAAGTAATGACTCCTCAGAAGTGTAGGTTAATAGACTGGCTTCCCAACCAATGACCAGTCTAGCAGCCAGCCAGTATTTGGTGAAATCGAGCAACCTGATTGCTTTGGCCCAAAAGCTAAAGGCTGCAAGATGAATTTGGATGGTTTTGACTGCTTTCCGAATGCAGCTGGAAACCAGGAACCAACAAATAATGTTGGGAAACCATACTCTGCTAGCTGAAGTTAACTCTTCCAAAAATTGACAAAATGAAGCAATAGAGAAACTGTATACCCTCTTGGTGCTAGTCGCCCAGGACTGTGAAGTAAAGTGAGCTGCTACACTTCGCTAATTATCCAAATGGAGTCTGGAATCTCTGTAGGCTCTTTGCATGCCTCTAGGGCATGGTCTCTGAATTTCTTGATCTGAAAGTGAGCCAGGCAGTCTCTTAACCAGTAATCTTACCCAGAACATGAACAGCCCTGAATGAAAGACTAATCTTCAGACTCTGTAACATGAACTGTCTGAATAAGGACTGAACCCTAGGAGACCTGGATGTTCTCTTGTTCAAAACATGTATTACTGACAAATTGTTGCAGTGGAAAAAACACCTTCCTATCATCCAAGAGGTCAATTCAGGCCAACAATCGCACCCTAAGGGGCATAAGTTCCAAGAAAGTAATTCCCTTTTTAACCTGAGGACCCCATGAGGACGGTCATGGGGATGAAAACAATGTACGCTGACATTAAGCACCTATCCCAAAAGTGTCCGCTGCATCAGAGAACAATTGAACTTTCGTGGAAAACATCTAATCTTCCTGCCAACGATCCTGTTGTGTTGAGGTAAAAAAACATTTTCAAATGAATAATTCTTCCTTAATCCTTTAGGTGATAGTTACCATATGATGTTGGTATTTCTACCCCTTTAGCAAATTAGTCAGGCTCCTGATAAATGCCCTGCCTGGAGCAATTGCCCTGCAGGCAAAGTTAAGAAGGCCCAACAATTCCATGACTCTGGGAGGTGGGTGAATTCTAACCTTTTTGATGCCTAAACATTGGTGAATACCCACCTCCAATTTTTGAACCTTATCTTGGGGAAGCCTGAACATGGAATGTATAATGTCAGTTTCTAACCCCTGGAAATGCAAAGATTTTAGAGACCCTTCCAATTTCCCTTCTGCGAGGGGAACCCCAAGCTCCATACACAATTACAGAAATGCATTCAAAGCCGAATAGGCTCCTGCCCTCCATTCACCAGTGAGTAGGAGTTCATCCAAGTAGTGTACCGCCGACTGCTCTGGAACCCTCTTTTCAAATCCAGTGCAACACCGAGCTAAATTTTTTGAACGTGAAGCGAGCAAACTAACGCTTCATAGGCACATCAATGTCCATGAAGAACTCCCCTCAAACATCATCCCCAGGAAAAGCCAGTCAGCTGGATGGCTGGGAGGTAAATGGAAGGCAGACTCAGTATCAGCCTTCGCCAAAAAGGGATCAGTGAACCTTCTAATGATGTCAGTGACATCCTTCAGAGTAGAGTATTTAACCTGTGTATCCTCTCTGTTGATACTGTCATTAACTGAACAGCCTGGAGGGAATGACAGATAATGAAAGGGTGTAATGACCCAGGGTCTTTTTTGGTACTAAGCCTGGTGGGGGGAAATCTGAAGATGATGGATTGGGAGGGGTAGAAAGTGGGCCTAATACCATGTCTGTGGAAGTTTCCTTCTCAGGGAGGTCCCTCGACCTCTTTTCTTTAACGTGTATGGAATGCATAGTGTGATGTTTGGAACTGAAGTACTGCATTAGCCTTTAAAGATAGCCCCTGAGAAAACTCTTCCAAAAGTTCTTGCTTTAATGACTCATTGGGGTATCCTTCCAGTAAATGAAACCGAATGTCAGACCTCACCAGAAATAGGAGAGCTTAACATTCTGCTGGAGTGGTGAAAAGAAGTCTTCACCCTTGAAATATGAAGGGGCTGAGAACCCATAAGGGGACTAACTGGGGAGACCCCAGCAGCCTGCCTCTGGGATGCTACTGCTTTTTGCACCCCCATTGAAATTTCCTTTGTCCAACACCCAAGAACAGGATGTCCCTTATCACAGCACAGGCAAACATGCCTGAAATGACATACTGGCCATGGGCAAAACCTGTTATTGAAGGCCTGACATGTTTTCAACTATAACTGTAACTTTTCCGTGAGCCCTGGAGGTGAAGCCTGGGCTTTGTCAAACTGTGACACTTAACAAGGTGTTCACATGCTCCTCCTCCCACTTAAAGGAAGGGTCCATGGCTTTAGGTCTCCTGAAATTCTGAGCATACCATAACCATAACAGAGACATTGGGAACCTCCAAACACTGGACCCTACCCAGTTCGGCTTTAAGGGCAGATCATGCCTCCTAAACCTGGTGGACTTCTTTGAGACAGTTACCAGTGCTATAGATGAGGGAAAGGTGGTCCACACAGCCTACCTAGACCTGTCAAAGGCCTTCAACACCATTCCCCACTCAGGTATATAGACAAGCACACCAACCTAAACATAAACCCCTACATCATGAGATGGGTTGCCAACTGGCTCACGGACAGAACCACATGGTAAGAGTTGTGGGAGCTAGGTCTGACTCTAAACTGGTTACAAGTGGCATTCCCCAGGGCTCAGTATTAGGACCCCTCCTGTTCTGCATATACTTCTCAGAGGGACAGGCAAGCACAGGAGGACTATGGCTGACCAAGTTCGCAGATGACTGCAAACTAGGGTCTTTAATTGACTCTCTGGCTGACACAGACATCCTCCAAAAGGGTCTCACCGAGACAGATACCTGGTGCCAAAACCATGGCCTCAAGCTAAATGCCAAACAGTGCATAGTCATCCCCTTTGGAAAAAAAAACAAAGTACCCACAAACTACCACATAGGTGTTAGCCCCCTAAATACGGAAGATGTAATAAGGGATCTGGGGACCCAAGTAGATGGTAAACTCTCCTTTGATAATCACATTGCCAAAGTGGTTAGAAAATCCTTCTGTGTGGCCCACCTAATCACAAAGGGGTTTGCATCCAGACTGAAAGAGGTCATTGGGCCCCTCTACGGATCACTCATCTGACCCATCATAGAGTACAATGCCCCATTTGGAATGTACCGTACAAGACACCTGCAACAACTGGAAGGACCACAGAAGTACCTCACCAAGAGGATCACAGGCCTCAAGCAGATGCCTTATGCAGCTCGACTGAAGAAACTCCAGCTGTACTCTGTTGCATACCACCTACTCAGAGGTGATCTCTGCCTGACATAAAAGGCCATGTCCAACCCAGAATTGATGGACATGCTCCACCTAAAGTAAACCACATCCCCTCGAGCAACACACCCCAGGGATCTAAACCTCACCACAACAATAAATAGGATGTGCTGGAGGGATAGATTCCTGTCCCAGAGACTTCCCATGCTCTGGAACAAGGTTCCAATCTACATTAGACAGAGCTCCTTGCTAACCCTCTTCAAAAGAAACCTTGACAAGTGGATGGGAAACAGAAAGTTTACCCCAGGGATCACTTCAATGGCTCTGATGGCACAGGGAACTAATCTAAGAGGGTGGTGAAAACCAAGACATTCCGGCTAGGCTTATAAATGCCTTCATGCAGATAGCCTAGTACCTAACTATGAACCACAAAAGCCCCCCCCTTCCCAAATCATTGCACATCCTTAACTGACCTAAAATAAGCTAACACAGGTAAAGTGTGTCTAAGGTTGCTGTCTACCAAGATACCCATAAAACATTTGTAAACACAGAGACCCAATTGTCCCAGTTGCTTACCCAGGCCTTACCTAATTGCCTCTACCCCAGGACCACCAGGGCTGTAATTAAATCCTTCCTATTGGTAATGTGGTCTTCAACGAGACACTAAACATCCTCACTGTCAACAAGGTCAAAAATATCCACATATTTCTTCTTTAAAAACCTTGTCTTTCAGTGTTTGGGGTATATGTGAAATAATTATGGAACCTGGGGAAACAACCTTACCCACGTCAGTCAGTTTGACTGTTGGGAGGTTGGTGTAATGGTTAAGGTGCTTACCTTAGAAACACAAGGTGCAGGGTTTGATTCTGACATGGGGTAATTGGCTGGGCTTACAAAAATGGCCCATAAGGGCAGTTAGCCTAGTACTAACCTATGAGAGGAATATTATTGACTGCTGTGGTGGGTAGCTGGAGCAAAGGAGGGGAATTTAGGCTGGAGTGATGACATGTATTTTGGGAGGGTGGCCTAATGGTTAAGGTGTTTGCCTTGCAAGCACAAGGTGCAGGGTTCGAGTCTCAGAAGGGTTAATTGGCTAGGCTGAAAATGTCTCGCAAGGGCAGTTAGCTTAGTACTAATCTATGAACCTATGCATTCACCTGGGTAAGAATTGGCTCACAAGGAAATGCTTATGAAACATAACTAGAATCCATGAAGTGACTAGAATCCATGAAGTTGACTACCTCCAAGATTTGTGTTTTGAAATCCCTTCCTAACACATCAAACAACCTAATCCTATCTACCTTAGACAGTGTCCAGAAAGGTACCCATTAGCGGTTTCTGCAATACCTGACTCCTCAGTAACCAACAATTCAGATAAATTACTTGGAAACTTAGATGGCTACATGGGAACAGGCACTGTGCTGGTGGATTCACATGATCCCACCTCATCGCCCCTTTTCCTTCCCTGTGCTCTGGGGCACTTAACGGAAGAGCTCCAACCATCTGTTGTAGCATCACCCGCTCAACTCATAATCTTTTCCCTGTTTCATTGCCATCAGGTCTGAGATGTTTTGCTCTGCTGCCACTTCTTAGATAAGTGCCTTGACCTTTACCATTAGCTCCTTCACTCAAAAAAAAAAAATTAAACTAAACTACAAGGAAGTTAGTTGACAATCGAACTACAGTAACCACAAAACATGTATTATGAATATAACACCCTAAAGTTACAAGTACAAAGTAAAATTGCAAAACTGCTTGTTGCACCAGGTTAAGTGGTAATAACCCTACCCCCTCACTCCAGTGCTCCTGTTAATAGTATGGGAAAAAATGCCATAATAGACAGTAGTCATAGGTACAAAATGGAAGTACTAATTAGTGAAAGTAAAAGGTTAGTTACGTTGTTAAAAGGGTACCAGGGGTGGCCACAAGTACTTAACTGAAGGCAAAATGCCAAACTAAAATTCCATATGTGTTACAAATACATGTATTTTATTTGTATTGTGTTTTTGAATAACAGTGATAAAAGCAGGGCTATAATGAAGGGAAGCCATGTAAAATAAGTATTAGGACAATTAAAACAGCTTAAATGGGAAAATGGATGCCAGGCTGCTGCAAGTGTTCTAGAAAGCTGACCACAGAATGTTAAGCAAGCTGACAGATAAGCCACTTAAAAGCCCCATTACCACAAGAAGTAAGGAAAAAGTCCCGAAAAAGAAAACCAAAGCTGTTGAAAACCAGGGCTCTAAACATATAAGGACAAACTTAAACAAAATAAGGGACGACAAATACAAAATTAATAAACAAACCTGGACCCTTTAAAATATTAATGCTAGTAATTTAAAAACATTGACAGACTAAGGAATACAATAAAATACATTGTCAGAAGTAAAAACAGTCAAGAGTAATCCACTATGCTTGAAAGGTTGCCAGTAAAAGAAGGGCTGAAGCCAAAAAAAAACCATGATCTATAAAGTTGATAGAGCAGCAGGAAATGTATGCGATGGGGCAATGCTGAAGAAACCATTACTGGAAGGAGTGCCACAAACACAACTCCAAACCTCCCAGTGCCACACATTTCATACATTAGAAACTTAGAATGATAGATTTAACAGGCTAAGCATTAACATGTAATTTCTAAATGATGTGAAGCCAAAAACCAAAAAGCCAGCCAATATACAGACACAACAATCCTCAGTGTGACTCGCCAGAAAAGCCACCAAGTACATGAGAAAAGACCAAGAGCATAAGGCAAAATCTGGATGCGCTGTAACCATCTGGACAGCCAAGGGACACACCCACCTCAACTCTCAACCTCCTAGCACAAGAAGTCTGGACAAAGCCTAAAACACGAGGTGACAATGGCCCAAAATAGGGACTGATTTTAAATATTGGTCTCAAAAACTTTTAAAGTTGCTAGCACGCCAAGACTTGTATTATCATGCGTTTCCTGAGAATCTGAAACTCAAATGTATGACATTATTTATAGCCTTAAATCCTGAGTGATTTGCCAGCCAACCATGAATTTTACGAGGACAGAATAACAGTATGAGACAGAATCTGGATATTCTGTGAAAATCTGCTCCGTAATGAAGGGCGATGCCCATAACTAACCCTCCAAGGTGCAGACAACCTATCTGCACAAAAACTCTCAACCCCCCCCCCCCGCCCCTTCAGTATCTATATTTTCAACATTCTTTTGATGTTAACAAAAATCACAAAGTCGACAAAGCAGCTGAACAAAAAAAAATAGATCAAAAAACTGCTCAAGGCTTGGAAAATACGAAACCACAGACTAGTGTAACTTCCACTTTATTCAACGCTTTTGTAAAAAACTTCTTCAGAACCAAAAGGAATGTTCCATCAAGCATTCATTTAAATACTGCACACAATTAAAATCAATTAATCAATTACATAGTGTAAAAACATAATTAAAGAGCCCTTTACAAAAAGCAAACTCTTCATTCATCATTATGTACTATAGAATAGGCATAATTGAGTACATTACAATAACAAACATTATAAAACATATGCTTCACGATCTTTTAAGAAACATTTAATATTGATGGCTTCATTTAACCCAGGAAAATGATCCGCCTGTAGTTTAATTTGCCATCTAGCCTCTCTTTGAGCCAAAAATTCCTGTAATCACCCCCCCCCCCTGATGTCAGGTTCACAGTGTTCCAGGATAGAAAACATTTTTTTTTTTTAAACCAATACATTCAACACTATGTTTATAAAATATTTGGTTTTTGTCCTTTTTTCTAATATTATACATATGCTCCTTCATTCTAACATTTAATTTTCTAGTAGTCATACCAATATACAGATATATATAGATATATATAGATGTGTGTGTATATGTGTGTATATATATATATATATATATATATATATATGTGTATGTGTATGTGTATATGTATATGTGTATGTGTATGTATATATATACACACACACACACACATACATGCACACACAGTGGATATAAAAACTGTACACACCCCTGTTAAACTGCCAGGGGTGATGCCCATGCACTGGCCCAGTAATCAAGGAGCCTCAATCCTTACCACTAACCCCAGTGAGGGGTGTCCATATAGGGAAAGGATAGTAAAGACACACAGTAAAGTACAATTTCCCTTAAGAGCACACAGAGATCACAGTCAGTCTGGGGTTGGTTTCCCCCTTTCTCTCCAAGTCCCCAGTAAGACTCCCCACTGGCACAGCTATAGGGTCCTGATCTCAGCCTAATGGGCAACCTAAAACCTCCAGCACCCTCTCTGTAGTGCTTCGTGTCCCTGCCCAGGTAGGTGACACACACACACTCTTTGAGATAAGAATTTATACAACCACACAGACACTCCTGGGGAAGGCTGGCACAGGTTCTGCAGCTCTGCCCCTTTTCTGCCCAGTCTCAAAGGTATTACCAGCTGCCACCACCCACTAATATCAGCTACTTAAAGGTCCTTCTGAAAAGGTGCCCAATTATTACTGTGCAATATTATTATCCAAATGTTAAGTGTGACTGAACAGTCCAGGCTTATTAGAGTGACTTGGTACAGTATCACTATATACATGCAATGTACTCTAGATCTTAAATTAACTCTACACGAAACAGCCACAGTTGAAAGGTTTAAAAATATTTAATAATAAATAATAAAACCACAAGACAATATTGGTTGCTATACAGTGCTAGTCAAGAGTTCAGAAATCACAGAGAAATACTTAAATACCGTAGAAAAGTTCTGACATGACAGAAAAATACGTTGTCTAATCTTCAGAATTCCTAGCTATTTGTAAGAGAAAACACAGATGTTCATCATTTTACACTGCTGCAGTCATCACACTTGGGTTATCCTGCTGTCAGGCGGTCCCGCAGTCGGCCAGAGTTCCAAAGTCTTGGTCCGGCGTCGGTTGCTGTCGCTTCTTCCCTGACATCAGTGCGCCAGGGGTATATGAGACATCCGACGCCATTTTCTTCAGTCTTTCTTGCCGCGCGGTGCCCGAAGCAGAAGCAGTTCACAAGTGCCGGTTAGCCAACTCCTGAGATTTTCAAATCGAATTTCAGACCGAAGTCTTCAATAAAGCTAAGTACCCCGTTGGGAAACCTTTTCTTGCCTCAGTCCGATGTCAGAAAAAGTTAACAATTGCATTTCTTGTGGGAAGCAAATACCTCATAAGGACTTTAATTCTTATTGTATTCCTTGCCTAGGCCCAGACCACGACATCACAGGTTGTCAGTTTTGTGCTAGGTTTAACAAACAAACTATTAAACGTCGGTTTGATTTTGCCCGACATTTTGGTAGGAAATTTAATTATACCATGCCGTCGGAGCAACTGACGACCGGAATGCATAAAAAACGCAAAGATAAGGACAGGCAGCCGAGACAAAGACCAGACTCTGAGGCCTCTGCTAGGCCAGTCGCCGGTTCTCCGGTTTTCAGTGAGGTGCCTACGCAGCCCCTGATGACCGCTGATTTAGAACCCCAGGCGGCATCTGATTCCCAAGCGGAGATTGCTAGGCCTCCACAACCTTTATCTTTTGGCCCTTCCGACTCCATGGCTGAAGGAGATTCCGGTGGAGTTGAAGTGCCTTCAGTTGCAGAAGGTGTCTTCAGACCAACTACACTCACTATTAAATCCTATGCAAAGCTGAAAACTCCTTTAAAAGCAAAGAAGATTGTACAGCAGTCTCCAGTACAAGGCTCCATGCCTAACAAACAGATGCTTAAGATGGCTGAAGACTTAATTACCCTAATCCGGGGTTCCCATCCCCCTCCTGATAAAACGCCTAGACAGGAGGAGGACTACGCTTCCTCTGACCAGGTTTCAATTTCCTCAGATTCTTCTGAGGAACAGGAATACTCTTTTCTCCCTTATGAAGACTGATGCTGAAGAGTCTATTCCTTCAGCATCTCCCCCAGAAGACTACTCTTTTGGGGAAACTTTACATACCATGAGGGAACATTTCCACTGGGAAGGCCAGGATTACTTTGATTCTAAGAAAAGTCTCCAAGAGTTCCTTTTACTACCCCAGCACAGACCACTTGCTATTCCACCCGTGTTAGACATTGTGGATGATGTTTATTCAGAATCTAGCCTTAACCCAGATTCACTACCTCCTGCACCAGCCAAATCAGACAGATATACAGAGTCCCTGACTCACACAAATTCCTATATAAAAGCCCTGTTGCTGACCCAGAAACCATTTCTCATGGTCCCAAAGGGGTTAAGGCCTCTATTGCTAAAAATCCTGTACCCTCTGAAAGGGATTCTAGAGCACTAGACAGATGGGGAAAGAAAGTATATACCTCAGCTACTCTAGCTATGAGGGCCTTAAATTGCCAGTTTCACATGCTGAAATATCAACAATATTAGATGTCTCAATTAAAACAAAAAATGATCACACATACAGAGCAGCCTGATTACAAGGAAATGCAAGATTTGTTGCATGCAGCTGAACAAGTGGGAAAACATACTTTGCAATGTAGATTTGATTCTTTGGAAGCTTCTTGTAGAGCAACAGTGACAGGGTCTGTCATACGTAGGCATGCTTGGTTAAAAGAACAAACTTTACCTGATCATGTTAAAACAAAGTTATTGGATGCACCTTTACAGCAGGATGTTTTATTTGGTGTAAAAGCAGAAGAGGTTTTAAAGAAAATGGAGGATAAGGCAAAATCTATGCAGACGGTCAAGGATTTTTTACAGGTTCAACCTCCTCGTTTCAGCAGATATTGGCCAACCAAAAACTGGTCCTTTCCAGCTTCTGACAGACCACAGAGGGGCAAATACAGATGCCCAAGGGGCAGAGGTCAGTCACAAGGCTCTTACAAGCCTCAACAATGGGGTGCCACAACCCAGAAATGAGGAGAAGAGACAGGTCTCAAACTATCAGAAGACAAACACAATGACTTGCCCCTCAGACTGCCAAGCAAATCCCTCTTGGCAGCTCCCTCGGGAGGAAAACTAGCACTTTTTGCAGACAACAGGCACATCATCACAAAAGACAAATGGGTCCTAAATATTGTATCTCATGGATACAGATTCCACTTTCACACTTTACCAAGGATAAAAGGAATGCCAAACCTGCCACCAAATCAATGGGCAGAGGCTCAAAAACAAATTACAGCTCTCATGGACATGAGAGCCATTCAACAGGTTCCTACACAGGAGCAAGGACAAGGATTTTACTAAAGACTCTTTTTAGTTCCCAGAAAGGACAAAGCCTGGAGACCCATTCTGGTCCTCTCAATTCTAAACACATATCTGGAAGTATCCAAATTCAAGATGCTAACACTACAGCAACTTCTTCCCATGCTGGGCAAGAAGGCTTGGCTAGTAATGTTGAACCTCAAGGAGGCATACCTGCATGTCCCTATCAGACAAAATTGCCTAAGATACCTCCGATTTATAGCAGGTTCAACCCATTACCAATTCTCTGCACTGCCCTTTGGCTTATCTACTGTGCCCAGGGTCTTCACAAAATGCCTGGCACCAGTAATTGCATACTGCAGACAAAGAGGAATTCAAATCTATCCATACCTGGATGACTGCCTTATTCAAGCAGAAAGCAAGGACATTCTTTTAAAGCATCTGGCGTTTGTCAAAAACCTATTAAGTTGCCTAGGGTACACAGTAAATGAAAAGAAGTCAAAACTAGTGCCCTCACAAGACATAATATTCCTGGGTGCCAGCTTAAATACAACAGCCCAGATGGCTTATCTCATGCCAGACAAGCAAGGACACCTGACTCAATACTTCAAAATGATGGCAACAAAGACCCAACTCCCTGCAAGAAAAATTCTGCAGGCCTTGGGATTCATGGCATCTTGCATACTACTAATACCATATGCAAAACTGCATATGAGGAAATTACAATGGTACCTGAAAAGCGTATTGACTCAACACAGCCACAGCTTGGAAACAATAATTCCACTCATTCCCTGCCTTCAACAGGAGTTTCTATGGTGGGCTCAGGCATGTCACCTCAACAAGGGTCAGCCTTTTACCTTACCCACAGCCAGGCAAACTATAACAACATATGCATCGGATTATGCCTGGGGAGCACACATGGCAGGACAGTGTATTCAGGGCAAATGGTCTGCAGATCAAAGGCATCTACATATCAATCAAAAAGAGATGCTAGCTGTACAAAATGCCCTAACAGCTTTCAAGGACCTCCTACATCCAGGACAACTCCTAATAAAGATGGACAACACCACAGTGATGTGGTACATAAACAAGCAAGGGGACACAGATTCTTAAACCCTATGCAGGCAAGCAATGACCTTGTGTAACACAGCACTGACCTACCAAGTTCAACTACAAGCACAATTCCTGCCAGGAAAGAAAAACACATTGGCAGACGATCTAAGCAGAAACATCATAGATCCTCACGAGTGGAAACTAGATCCACAAGTATTTGCAATGATAATTAAAAAATGGGGGAGCCCAGACATAGATCTGTTTGCCTCCCCCCCAAAACTACCAACTATGGAAATTTTGCACAAGGACATACCACACACTAGCTTGGAAAGTGGACGCCCTCTCATTTAGTTGGAAAACATTAACAGTGTATGCCTTTCCTCCACTGCCTCTTCTGGCAAAGGTGCTGCTGAAAGCCAGATAAGAGAGGCCACAAATGAAACTCATTGCTCCAGACTGGCCACACCAACACTGGTATCCAATACTAAGGAACATGGCTCAAGGCCCACCATGGATTTTACCTCAAATTCCTCACCTGCTCACTCAGCAAAACAATCAGATTCTACACAGCCAGCTCAAGACTTTAAATCTGGCTGCATGGCAAGTTACCTAAATAACCAGTCAACACTTCTCTCTAAAGCTGTTATGGATGTCATTCTGGAGGCCAGGAGGCCCAGCACCAGGAAAGCCTATTCAGACAAATGGAAAAGATTCTGCGCCTGGAACCAGGCTAAAGGCCAAAATCCCCTTGTCCCAAATATTCCTCAGATTCTACAATATTTAACTGAGATGTTGCACAAAGTACTTTCCTTTTCATCTATTAAGATCCACGCCTCAGCTATTTCAGCTCAATACAACACGGATCCTCCTATATTTTCACATCCATTACTAAGACAGTACCTCAGAGGGGCTAAGAACATAAGACCACCCCAGAGAGCACCAACACCAACTTGGGATCTCAACTTTGTTTTGGAAAAACTTACACTACCGTCCTTTGAAACAGCTTTTACAGCTGATTTACAGTTTATATCATGGAAAACTGCCTTGCTGCTAGCAATAACTTCAGCACAAAGAGTTTCAGAGCTACAGGCCCTAATGGCAGTGGAGCCTTTCATCATTTTTCATCAAGACAGAGTCACTTTACGAACTAACCCTTCCTTTATGCCAAAGGTGGTATCCAGTGTGGCCCTAAACCAAACCATTCATTTGCCCACCTTTTATCCAAACCCCCAGAACAAAGGGGAAAGGCTCCTACACTCTTTGGACATTCACAGGCAATTGCGTTACTACTTGGATAAAACTAAGGCTTTCAGAAAATCTGACCAGCTCTTTGTATCCTATGCTGCAGGATCACAAGGAAAGGCTATCTCAAAACAGACCATTTAAAAATGGATAGGACATTGTATCCGTTTCTGCTACACAAACAATGGGAAACCTGTACCTAGTAACATTAGGCCCCATTCCACCAGGGCTAGAGCAACATCAACAGCCTTCCTCAGAGGGGTACCAACCAAGGATATTTTGGAGGCTGCAACTTGGAGTTCAGTGCACACCTTCACCAAGCACTATCACTTACCTCTATACTCTAAAACCAGAGCTGGCTTTGCCACTGCAGTTCTGCAGGGCCTACTAGCTTCTCCAAACCCTGTTTAGTTCCACTGCCCATCCTTAGCTTTGGGATTCAACCCAAGTGTGATGACTGCAGCAGTGTAACACGATGAACATAGTACAGTTTTGTGCCTACCATAAATGTAGATGTTCGAGTGTTCACACTGCTGCAGTCCAGGTTACCCTCCCTCCATCCCCTCTGACCTAGCTGAACTTTTCTATACCTTTCTATCCTGTACAACCTTTGTGGTGTATTTGCTTGTAACTGAAGGTATTCCTTTTATATGTTTTATTAGCAATATGTATTGCCTACCTACTTGGGGGCACCTGACATCTGGGGCAAGAAAAACTGAAGAAAATGGCGTTGGATGTCTCTTATATACCCCTGGCGCACTGACGTCAGGGAAGAAGCAACAGCAACCGACGCCGGAACAAGACTTTTTGGAACTCTGGCCGACTGCGGGACTGCCTGACAGCAGGATAACCCAAGTATGATGACTGCAGCAGTGTGAACACTCTAACATCTACATTTATGGTAGGTACAAAACTGTACTTTCTAAATAACTTAGATCTAGTGCAAGACAGTGCTGGTGATGTTGGATGTTTTCAAGACAAAATGCTCTGAGCTCTCTGATTCTCTCTCTTTAAATTGATAACACAGAGCTGCATCACATGACATCATTCTTCACACTTCTCTGGTGTTCCCAGGCTAACAGGAACTACATTTACATTCTTTACACCTGGTCAGAAACCAGAGCAATAAAGGACATTTATACATGCAAATTCTAGCCATTAACTCTGGTCTTAAAACAGTAAGCAGGATGCCTCCCTCTAGACATATCTGCTCCGAATTTTGACATCAAAGACAGTCATAAAATCCTTGACTTAGCTTTCTTACAGCAGAGTGCACTGCATTTTTGCAGTTCAATATCCAATGCAGACTTTTCACATTTAAGAGAACAAGCCTGTGGCATACATTAATGTTTACAAATGACAGAATTCTGTAGATAATTCTATCTGGCTGGGCTGGCAGCCTTCACCTGTCTTCACACCAGGTTTTTGTGATATAAAAAATGAGACCACAGTAAACCATTTCAAAACTTTTCTACCTTTAATGTGACCAATAACTTGTACAATTCAATTGAAAAACAAACTAATCTGTTGGGGGAAAAATATAAAAATTAAAAGACATACAATAAGCTGGTTGCATAAGTGTGCACACCCTTAAACTAATACTTTGTTGAAGCACCTTTTGATTTAATTACAACATTGTCTTCTTGGATACATCTGCTGTCATTTAAAGAGACTCTGATTAACCCCAATAAAGTTAATCTGTCAGTTGCCTGCTACAGCAAAAGCCATGGTTTGCAGAGAGCTTACAAAGCATCAAAGGGATCTCATTGTTGAAAGGTATCAGTCAGGAGAGGGGTACAAAAAAATTTCCACAGCATTAGATATACCATGGAATCAAAAAGTGGAGAAAATGTGGGACAACAGCGAAATTGCAAAGAACTGAACATCCCTCCAAAACTGATGAAAAGACAAGATGAAAACTGGTCAGGGAGGCTGCCAAGAGACCTACAGCAACATTGAAGGAGCTGCAGGAATTTCTACATGTGACTACAATCTCCCTTATTCTCCATATGTCTGGACTATGGGGTAGGGTTGCAAGATGGAAGCCTTTTCTTACACAGAAAAACATCCAAGCCTGGCTGAAATTTGCAAAACAATACATCAAGTCTCCCAAACGTATGTGGGAAAATGTGTTATGGTCTGATGAGACCAGGGTTGAACTTTTTGGCCAGAATTCCAAAAGGTATGTTTGGCACAAAACAACACTTTGCATCACCAGAAGAATACCATCACCACAGTGAAGCATGATGGTGGCAGTATCATGCTTTGGGGTTGCTTTTCTTCAGCTGGAACTGGGGCTTTATAGGTTCATAGGTTGGTACTAGGCTATCGGCCCTAGGGCCTATACAAGCCTAGCCATAACAATTCCCTGGCTATTTCTTCCCACACTATTTACTTCCCTGGACCCCTGTCAAGTAGGGCGACTGACATGATCCCGGGGTGAATTTCCTTTCTCCCATCCAGTCATGGTGGAGGGAATTAAGGAACAGTTCCAAATACCAGTCACTTTTGGCCCAAAACCTTCAGGTGTCTGCTAGAAAGCTGAAGATGAAGAGGAATTTCACCTTTCAACATGACAATGGCCCTTAGCACACATCCAAATCAACAAAAGAATGGCGTCACCAAAAGAAAATTAAAGTTTTGGAATAGCCCAGCTGGAGCCTAGACCTAAATCCAATAGGAAATCTGTGGGATGACCTGAAGAGGGCTGTGCACAAGAGATGCCCTCGCAATCTGATAGATTTGGAGTGCTTTTGCAAGGAAGAGTGGGCAAATATCGCCAAGTCAAGATGTTTCATGATGATAGACTCCTAGCCAAGAAGACTGAATGTTGTAATTAAATCAAAAGGTGCTTCAACAAAGTATTAGTTTAAGGGTGTGCACACTTATGTAACCAGCTTACTGTATGTTTTTTTTTATTTTTTGTATTTTTCCCCTAGCAGATTTGTTTGTTTTTCAATTGAATTGTACAGGTTATAGTTATATCGCGAAAACCTGGCATTTTTAATAGGTGTGTGAGTGTATGAGTGTGTGAGTGTGTGTGGAGATTGTTTTATACCCCTGGGGGTGGTCTTTTGACTATCATCCTGCCAAGGTTTTAGATATTTGGAGTTTGAATAATCGCATGTTGATGACACAAATATTCATAGTGGGACCCATAAGTTGCACATGAATTTCTTAGTAGGCTTAGCATTACTGTTGGTGATGATTTCTGTTATTCATTTCAGTAGCAGTCTAGTTTTTTCCATGTATTCTGTCTCTTAGTTTCTTTCCTTTTATCCATAAACAGCTGAGATGTGCAACATGTCCCCTGCAACCCTGAACTGAGAAATTTGGATAATTGATTGGAGAATGAATGATGCAAGTGAATGTAGTTTCTCCTTCATAAATTTAGGCTCTCATGGTATCTCTTCAAGATATGTCTCTTATGGATTAACTGGGTTTTTGGTAAGTCTGTAGGTGTCTCCCCCTGGAGATAACTGGGTTACCCTTGTCTTTTTTTCTGAAATGGTGCAGAACAACTTTGGTCATACACCCCTCTAGTTATAGAAAATTAAATTTTCCTGTCTGCCTGGAAACACTTCTGCTTAATGTTTTACTTTAAACCTTGTTCTTACATTGCTCTTGAGTTGTGGTTTGAGTTGTTGTTTTATTGTCTAAGCTTGGTATCTATTTTCCCTCTAGAGATTGGTTTGTAGGCAGTCATCACTTCCATGGTACGGTTCACCAATATTAAAATTTGAAGCAACTGGATGTAGCTGGACTTGATGCAGAGCACTTCTTAACCCTACTACTTGGCTGCTCAGTGTACTATAGCCAGGCTCTAAGGCTTGCATTAGAAAATCAGGCCTGAAAATAATTCTGGTTTAGTTACACCGTTGCTAACTCTGTATTCTCTGCCCACTACTTGCTGTCCTGACATAACTCTTGAAAATAGTTCTGCACACTTGTTGAAATTGTCTATGAAACATTTGTCTGTACAAATCTCAGTTTACTGTGTCCAGTCTAGAGAATTTATTTTTGTTTACTTAGAAAATGTGTGAAGTTTTATTGTTGGATGCATGCACAATGTTAAGGCAAGCAAAGAGTAAATAAAGGATCTGCACTGAGCTGTGTCAGCTTACCATCAGGGTTCATAGCTTTAGTAATCTTTTTTGCATGTTTGCACAAATCCTTCACCAGTCCACTTATGGCTGGATGGTAAAGTGCATATGTGATGTGTTTAATCTCATTTTGATTTTAATTTACAAATGTTTTGACTTCCTCTGGCACAAGTTACGGACTGTATGTCTCTTGACAAGCAAATGTTTTTTTTTTTTCAATATTAGCCTTTGAAAAGTTCATGGGCAGCCACGGTGGTGCAGCGGTTAGCATTGCCGCCTCACAGCAAGAGGTTCTCCGGTTCGATCCTCAGCTGGGGTGCCTTCTGTGCGGAGTCTGCATGTCTTCCCTGTGGTCGTGTGGGTTTCTTTCTGGTGCTCCGGTTTCCTCCCACATCCCAAAGACATGCTGCAGGTGGATTGGACACTCTAAATTGGCCCTAGGTTTGAGTGTGTGTGTGCCTTCTGTGGAAGGTTGGGCGCCGGGCTGGCAACTTGACACCGTAAAACTCCACTGCCAATCATGAGTGGACAGGTGATCCGTTGTGGCGACCCCTAACCTGGAAAAGCTGAAAGAAGAAGAAGCCTTTGAAAAGTTCATACACACTGCTGCTTGAAAGTTTTGCTGTATTGTCTTAAGTTTTCTGTCCTCAAATCACACTGTATTAATGTTTTACATTGCAGAAGTTTTTAAATGTCTATCTGTTAAATACAACCACTTATGTTCCCTATTTTTGTCAAAATTTGTATTCTTTCAACAACTTTTTGTGCCATCTTTCATCAGCAGGGCATCTCTTTGTGTGCACCATAATGTCTTTTCACCTTTTTCACCTTTTTCATCTGTTTTGTGCTTGCATATTAAACTGGAAATGGCCCATGCGCAAAAGCCAGTCTTTTCTCCATTTTGTTTGAATATGTAAAGCATAACCTGCTGCAGCTGGTAAATAGTAGACTGAGGCAAGGCTGCAGTGTGTCAGACTTAATTTGTGGCACGTAGTTTTACTCCAAAGTTCGACAGAGACTTTTATGTACATTTACTTCATTATTGCTTTCCTAGCCTGGTTAGTACCTTTAGTCATGGGTTTTGTTTTAAACATGTGCCACTGATATTACAAGATGTCCTTCTATTCTCATGTTGCAGTATTCTCACTTGTGAGGTCCAGAGGGCCCCTGCCCTTTTTTCCTCCTCTTCAAAACACAGGAAAGGGTCTAGAAAAACAGCACCCCCCCTGGGCTGCCTCTGCCCACCCCACCCCACTCCCAGGCAGCCCTTTTCAGATAGGCCCAACAGTGCATGACTGCCTAAGCCACCTTCCCCTCTCAGCCCGCTTCTCTCACTGTCTACCCATCTGGCAAAAAATCACTTCAGACTGATGAGTCTTATCAATAGTGGAAAAGGGTACTTTATGACCTTGCAGGAAAAATGTATACCACAAGGCATACTGTTTCCTCCCAAAATCCAGCTCCACCTAATTCCCCAGATCATCCTAGAGCTGCTTTCACAGGGAACCATAGAAAGGGTCCCCACAGACCAAGAAGGATGAGGGTTCTACTCCAGTCTTTTTTTGGTCCCGAAAAAGAATGACCCCTGGAGGTCCATCCTAGACCTGTCCCTGTTTAACCCTTTCCTGCAGGTTCCATCCTTCCATATGCTATCCCTTCAAACCCTTCTTCCACTGCATTCATGGCCACTTTGGACCTGAAAGAGGCATACCTCCATATCCCCATCCACCCAGACTACAGGAGGTTTATATGCTTTGTTGTGCCATCATCAGTCTTTTTCAGTTTACTGCCTTGCCCTTTGGTTTATCTACTACAGCAAGAGTCTTCACAAAGTTTCTCACCCAGCAATAGCCTACTGCAGAACAAAAGGCATCCAAATCTACCCCTACCTGGATGACCTCCTCATTCTAGCAGAAGAGGCAAGTACCCTCCAGGCTCACTTAGAAATTCACTATGTCCCTTCTCCAGTGTCTGGGGTTTACTCTGTCTTTCAAAATCTTCCCTCACTCCAGCCCAAGACCAAACCTTTGTGGGTTGCAGAATACGGACAGACCCGATGAAGGCTTTCCATCCCCAAAACAAAGTCTCCTTCCTCAGCAGTTTCTCTCAGGAGTTACTTCTTGTCAACTACATCTTGGCCAGGCAATTCCTCTGGCTTCTAGGCCTCATGGCATCTACTCCTCCTATGTTACCCCTGCCAGGCTACACATGAAGTTCCATGGTACATGGAAAATGTCTGTTCTCAACGCAATCACCCCTTGGAATTCCAGGTGCCCTTCCTACCCTGCCTAAAGACAGAGTTGAGGTGGTGGATTCATCATATAGACCGGAATCCAGGCCTCTCTCTCTCTCTCTCTCTCTGTCTCTGTCTCTGTCTCTGTCTCTGTCTCTGTCTCTGTCTCTGTCTCTGTCTCTGTCTCTCTCTCTCTCTCTCTCTCTCTCTGTCTCTGTCTCTGTCTCTCTCTCTCTCTCTCTCTCTCTCTCTCTGTCTCTGTCTCTGTCTCTCTCTGTCTCTCTCTCTCTCTCTCTCTCTCTGTCTCTCTCTCTCTCTCTCTCTCTCTCTCTCTCTCTCTCTCTCTCTCTCTCTCTCTGTCTCTGTCTCTGTCTCTCTCTCTGTCTCTGTCTCTCTCTCTCTGTCTCTGTCTCTCTCTCTCTCTCTCTCTCTCTCTCTCTCTCTCTCACTCTCCAAACCAGTGAAATTCATGTACACACATGCCTTGGATCTAGGGTGGGGGCCACTATGAACGGTCTCAAGGTTCAGGCTCCGTGGGAACCCTCCCTCCAGAGAAAGCGTATCATTGTGAGGGAAATGACTGCTCTCCTAGTCCTAAAAACCTTCCTTCCACTGATACAGGCAGGCCCCCTCCAAATCTTCACAGACAACTGTGATGAGATACATCAACAAGCTGGGGGGGGGGGGGCAGATCCTACTTGCTGTGCAGGCTTGCAACACAGGCATGGGAAATGGCCATCCAGTACAGTATCACTCTATAGGTGGTCTGCATTCCATTTCAAGACCACCTAAAGCGTAGATCAACTACGTTTTTATATGTTTCAAGCACCACATTCCACATGGTGAAAATATGCCTACGCTAATTTTTTTGTCTTTTATTTATTTATATATATATATATATATATATATATATATATATATATATATATTTTTTTTTTATTTCTTCAGGTAGGTCTGATGA
Organism: Protopterus annectens; assembly: GCF_019279795.1. Classification (NCBI taxonomy): domain Eukaryota; kingdom Metazoa; phylum Chordata; order Ceratodontiformes; family Protopteridae; genus Protopterus; species Protopterus annectens. Next base: position 585,273,952 of record NC_056748.1, on the reverse strand, counting down.
AGCATATTAAGTGAAAGTGTATACTCTGAGGAACCAAAGTCCCCGAGACCTCCTTTTCTGATTAAAGGCTTACTTTTCTTTTTTACTTGTTACGTGATTTGAAAAGCTTACATTGATGTATTGCTAATCTCTGTCAACCTTATCCGAATACTATATCAGGTAATTGAATACATGTTGGTTGCATATTTAAAAATGTTTTTGCTGCAATTTTAATTTATTTTTTAATTTTTTTATATGTCACCTGCATACTTCTACATACAATGTTTTTTACCCTGTTGTCCCATATGACTAGCTACTCACCACATTTATGTTGTCACAATATTTAAGAACGAACGCATGAATTTTTCTTGATTCTACCCCACCTGATCCTCACCAACTCACTATATTACACAGCATGCCTTTTTCTTTCATACGTTATATTTTCCTTACTTGATACTTATGCCTTGTATTCTTCGTATTTACCACCACTAACATAACCCGTCCCTCTCCTATAATCGTAACACAACACGCACTCACTCATTTTTAACTGTATTCACTGATCCCTGTTTACAATATCTTTTACATCCCATACCTTCTGTACTTCCCCTGGTCTTTTCCATTTAATATACTATGCACAGCCCATAAACCTTTTCTTTTATATCTCCAAACTACGCTTATTCTAACATGCAGCATAATTCCCCCACCATCTGATTTACGGGACCCCATTTAAGGATACTTCTATACGAACAGCCAAGTCCCACAACCAACTTGCTTGGAAATCCTACGCTGTCCTCCACTCATTAATTCCAAAATGTAGCTCATTTTCGTTTTGCTTGATTCCCATGTACAGTCATTTGAGCACTTACATGCTCTTCTAATGAATTTAATGTTTAAATCTGCTTCTGGTTTAAGGGACATTAGAACTATGATTTAACATTTTTATTGCCAAAGCTTCCTCGAAGCAATACATGTTTTTTCAAGCACCCACAAATTTTTTCCACTCACTATGGGAAAAAAACGTGCCCATACAGTTAGCATCTTATCAGTCCTGCTTACTCCCGCAAATAATTCCTCCCATTCTATTCGTGTCCACAAATCCAGCCTACCACTCCACTTTGCTCCCAATTAGTCCGTCCTTTCACCCTGTCGCACCACCGTTCTAACTTTTATTATTACATGCCCCCTGACACCCCCTGTTAAGCTCCAGTCATTTTCACACACACATACACCCCTCTAGAATATTATCCACCCTTAGCTATGGTCCGCCAATTACTGTGCAGTCTAACTTTTTCATAGATCCCTTCCACTGCTCGCCGCTTTCCCACACCCACACTAACACGTCACCAAACATCCCCAAGGCCATGTACTACCCCATCACCATTGTTCAGCTTTTTTCAAAATTTAAACCCGGGGACCATTGATATTTCCTCCCTCCCTTTTTTCCCCCACCCCCTACTCTTGCAGCTGTACGCCCACCCGCTCTAGCTCGCTTTTCTTACCTCCATTTGATTACATAGATTTTTTTGTATGAAGCACAATTTTTTTATTCCGTTAATAATGAAACAGAAGCAACCAAAAAAGGGTTGCAAATTGACTTTTACAGTTGTGTAGCACTAACACCGTAATTGTATAAAATCCACACAAAAATTAACATTGTTTTTAAAGGTTTGATTTATGCGCTCACCTACCATGGTACTGAATTAAAAGATGTTAACAAGCTGAAGTGCTGTGTTCTTTGTAGTTGTAGAAATATACAAGCTTTTTAATTTTATATCGAAGCCTTAAGGAGGATGGTGTTTTTTATCTGAAGTTCATGAGGTCCAATGCCAACACGGCTTACAGGGCTAGCATTATTGGAATTCGTTCCAGTATACTTCTTTTGTGTTCAAGTTTTTACAGCATCTAGGTGCTTGCTGTCCTTGTATTTGGGGTAACAGGAGACACTCACAACCGCAAGTGTACTCTATTTCTACATGCTTAATACTGAAGACAGCCATCAGGCAGATGGCCTCAGCAGATCTTTGTCTCAACATCACAAGTGGATGTTGCACAGAGATTTTTTTCCTGGATATTGTCTTACCAGTGGGGCACCCCACAGATCTGTTTTGCCTCTCCTCAGAACAGACAACTTCAGCTTTTCTGCTCCAGAATCCCCTCCCCCTAACTTGGAGAGTGGATGCCTTTTCGATTTCTTGGAAGGGGCTGTTCCTTAATGCCTCACCCCCACTTTCCACTCATTCATAAGGTCCTGCTAAAAATCCAGAAGGACAAGCCAGAAGTCTGGCTGGTTGACTCCCTTTTGGCCAGGGTAGCATTGGATGTTCTTTGTGTTTCACTGTTGCAGTCATCACCAGTGGGGTATCCCTGCTGTGGTAGCCCTCGGCTGTCCCGAATACCAGAGTCAATGTTTTTCTGCGTCGGCTGCTGTTGCTTGTAGATTGATGTCAGGTCGTCAGTGCTATAAAGCAAGGCAGCTGACACCATTACACCAGTCTTTCTTGCCATGGAGCTAGTAGCAGAAGCAGTTCACAAGTGTGCCAGTCGGTCGCTACCAGAGCTCGGATCACAGCTGAAAACATCTAAAGCTGAGTACCCCATTGGGGATCCTTTTTTCTTTAACTAACCGATATCTGATAAAGTTAACAATTATCTCGCCTGTGGAAAGCAGATCCCACACTGAGACTTCCATTCATGTTGCTTCACTTGCTTAGGCCCAGACCACGATGTCCCCCGTTGCCGGTTCTGTGCCCTCTTTAACGTGAGAACCATTCGTTGTAGAGCTCTTTATGTAGACAGGCATTTTCGTTCTCCATCTTCACAAATGTTGTCCGTCAGCCAACAATCTGTAGACATTCCGAAAAAATGTAGGGATAAAGATAGAGGCAGACCACACAAGGCTAAGCCTTCCGATGACTCTACCGCTAAGCAGGTCATCAGTTCTACATAATTCAGTGAGGCACTTTCGCAGCCCCTGATGCCTGATACAATATCTACGCAGGCCTCTACCAAGAACCTTTCAGAGTCTGGTATGCACAGAAATCTTCTTAGTCTTCCGAGCCTTTGGTTGTCTCTGTCTCGGTTGGGTCTGGAGTCATGACGCAGGCACTGGCTTTCTAGGAGGCCTCTCGCACTACCAATTCTAGACAAAAAAAGTCATTTTCTCACTGATGGATACCCTTAGGCCTAGAAGCCAGGCCACTCCTAGAAAATCTACCTCTAGCCACCATTTTATTCCTGGTCCACCACCTGAAGCCCAAATGCTTAAGATGGTGGAGGATCTCATCTCCCTTATCAGGGGCAGTCAGGCCACAACTTCTAAAAGGAAAAGACACCCTTCTCCTGAACTAATGACCAAGCAGGATTCTGAGGAATCTGTTTTTTCAGATTTTGAAGAGGAACAACATCCTCTGACTGGTTGTGAGGATTCAGATGCAGAGGAATCCATTCCTTCTGCCTCCCCACCAGAAGACCTTCCTTTGGAGAAACCCTTCACACCCTCAGGGGACATTTCCACTAGGAATCTCAGGACTTCCCTCAGCCTAAGAAAAGGCTAAGAGAGTTTCTAGACCTGCCCCATCACAGAATCCCTGGCCATACCCCCTATCTTAGAAGTGGTGGATGATGTTTTCCATGAATCCAGCTTTAGCCCTTGACACCCTTCCACCTGCTTCCAGTAAACCTGACCGGTATTAGAGTACTGAATTCTCACAAATACCTGTACAAAAATCCTGCTGCAGACCCTGAGATCATTACACAGGGATCTAAAGGAGCTAGGGCTAGTTCTGCAAAGAATCCTACTCCTTCTGACTAGGATGCCAGAGCTCTGGACAGATGGAGTAAAAAAGTTTACACCTCTGCAACCTTAGCTATCCGAGCACTCAACTGTCAGTTCCATATGTTAAAATATTATCAACGCACTTTGTAACTATTAAAGCAAAAGATTTCTACCTTTCCTGACTGTGCCAAATCTAAAGAGTTAGCAGATTTACTGCACTCTACTTCTCAAGTGGCAAAGCACTCTTTACACTATGGATATAACACACTAGAAGCCTCTAGCAGGGCAGCAGTGTCTGGATCTGTCAGTAGGAGACATGCATGGTTGAAGGAACAACCTCTCCCTGATCATGTCAAATTTAAATTAATTGATACACCCTTGGATAAAGATCACTTGTTTGGAGAAAAAGCAGAAGAGATACTTAAAAAGAAGGAAGACACAGCAAAATCTATGCAAATAAAAGATTTCTTTCATGTTCAAGCTCCTAGATTCAGCAGGAATTTTCACTCTAAGCACTGGTCTTTTCTTGCACCTAGCAGACAGGGGCAGGGACAGGCCGTCCAGGTCTCTATCCCAGGGACAGCAGAGAACTAAACAGTGGACCACTTCCGCCCCTAAGGCAGGGAGTCCCAAGCCATCCCTCTATGGCAAAAACTCTCAATGACTCCCACTCCCCCCTCTGCCCTCCTTTCACCCACCAGAAGCTAGGAAAAAGGCTGGCCGTCTGCAAAGAAAATTGGCGGTCTGTAACAAAGCACCAATGGGTCTTAAAGATCATTTTCAGGGATACAAATTCACTTTCAATGAACTCCCAATTCCCAAAGGGTACCCAGACAGCCTCCAAATCAGTGGGCAGAGGCATTAAAACAAGTCCAAACTCTCATATCCCGGGGGCAGTAGAACCTGTTCCCACAGATAAAACAGGCAAAGGCTTCACATGAGGAAGCTTCAGTAGTATCTAAAGAACCTTTGGTGTCAACACTCACAGCCTCTAGTGACCTCTCTCCCTCTGATCCCCTGTATAAGGGCCGAGTTTCTCTGGTGGGCAGGGGCCTGTGCCAAGAACAAGGGTCTCCCCTTCATCCTCCACCCTACCGGGCAGACCATCACCACGATGCCTCAGATATTGCTTGGGATGCTCACCTAGCAGGCAGGTGCACCCGTCTTTGGGGATGCCCAGCACCTTCCCTTACATATCAACCAGAAGGAAATGATGGCAGTACAAAGGCTGTGACATCCTTCCAACCCCATATCAGGCCAAGGGTTCTCCTGATCAAAACAGACAACACCACAGTAATGTGGTACATCAACAGACAAGGAGGGGACCCAATCTTACCCTCTGTGCAGGCTAGCCATGAACCTCTGGCTGACTGCTTCCTTCATGAGATTACACCTAATACCCCAGTACTTACCAGGGATCAACAACACCCTGGCAGACCACTTAAGCAGAAACTTACTGGACCCCCATGAATGGCAGTTCCACAAAAAGATCATTTGGCAAGTCACTCAGGATTGGGGGAATCCGGAGGTGGATCTCTTTGATTATCACTTCACCCACCAGCTAAAAAAATTCTGTACTAAGGAGTATCACCACCTAGCATACAAGGTGGATGCCTTGACCTTCCCCTGGAACTCCCCCTTCGTGTACACATTCCCTCCTCTGCCCATTATTCCCAAGGTACTGATCAAGATAAGGGTGGCGAGATTAAATGTCATCCTCATTGCTCCAGATTGGCCCAGACAGCATTGGTACCCCTTGCTATGCATCCTGACATTACAGCCTCCCAGGCAGCTTCCCATGATCCCAGACTTCTTGACTCAAGTGGGGGGGGGGGGGTGCTGCACCCAGACTTGCTGACTCTCAAACTGTCAGCATGGCTAATTCTCTGAAGACAAGCAAGGGGCACCTGCTAATCAAACAGATCCTAGACATTATCCCAGAGGCCAGAAGGCCCAGCACCAGAAAATCTTACACAGGGAAATGGAAAAGGATTCTGCTCCTGAAGCCGGTCCAGATTGACCAGTTCCTCACAACCTGGACTATCTAGCGGAGTTGCCCAGTAGTGGCCTCCTCTTCTCTTCTCTTAAAATGCACACTTCAGCCATTTCAGCTCATTTCGATACAGACCACCCCCTGTTCTCACATCCTTTAATTAAACAGTTCCTCAGAGGGCCTTCTAATATCCTACCTCCCAGAAGGCCACCCACGCCAGCCTGGAACCCAAATTATGATTTGGAAAAACTAACCTTACCACTCTTCGAACCTGCTGCTTCAGCAGAACTGAAATATCTCTTCTGGAAGACTGCTTTCTTACTAGCTATCACCTCAGTCAGAAGAGTTTCAGAACTTCAGACACTGATGGCCATTGAGAGCCCTTCATCATTTTCCATGCAGACAGGGTCTCCCTTAGGACTATCCCCTCCTTTATACCCAAGGTGGTATCTAAAGTCACACTCAACCAGGCCATTCATCTGCCCACCTTCTTCCCCAACCTTCAAAACAAGGGGGAAAGAATTCTGCACTCACTAGATATGCACAGACAGCTCAGACACTACCTGGAATGTACTAAACCCTTCAGGAAAACGGACCAACTTCTTGTCAGCTTTGCCCTAGGGGCAGAGGGGAAGCCCATTTCCAAGCAAACCATTTCCAAATGGATATCACACTGTATCCATTTCTGCTACAGATTACATGGGAAACCACCCCTTAAGTCGATTCTTACCCATTCCACTAGGGCAGTCTCCACTTCCACAGCATTCCTCAGAGGAGATCTTGGAAGCTGCCACCTGGACCGCAGTCCATACCTTTACAAAGCATTACCACCTTCCTCTCTTCTGTAAGGCTAAGGCAGGGTTTGCCTCAACAGTTCTGCAGGGCTTGCTTACCCATGCCTAGGTCTGTAATCCTTCCACCCCCACTCCTCAGCTTTGGGAATCCTCCCACAGGTGATGGTTACAACAGTGAAACACAAAGAACATAGTACAATTGTGCACACTTTCCGTAAATGTAGATGTTCGAGTGTATTCACTGTTGCAGTCCTGGCTTCCCCTCCCTCCTTCCCCCTTATATCCTCTTTCCTTAGGGAGACATAAACTTCTTAGGCCACATTGCTATATTTCCTTGGTCTTCTGACTGGTTAGGGCAAGAAAAACTGATGTAATGGCGTCAGCTGCCTTGCTTTATAGCACTGACCACCTGATGTCAGTTTGCAAGTGACAGCAGCTGACACAGAAAAACATTGACTCTGGTATTCGGGCCGGCCGAGGGCTACCACAGCAGGGATAATCCACAGGTGATGATTGCAACAGTGAATACACTCGAACATCTACATTTATGGTAAGTGCGGTAGTGGTGCTGCGGTAGCGTTGTCGCCTCACAGCAAGATGTTGTCGCATTTGATTCCTGGCTAGAGCGTCTTCTGTGTGGAGGCATGCGTGAATGGGCATGTCTTCGTTGAAGGTTGTGCATCAGGGCTGGTAACTTGGCACGTAAAAATCCACTACCAAACATTAGCGGAACGGAGTTCCGCTGAGGCGACCCCTAACCGGGATAAGCCAAAAGACACAACAACAACAACACAACTGTACTTTCCCCCGTCTTCTGTGTCATGCCAAGAGCAATCACCACAAGTTGCCTCACAAGGTGGGGCTATTCACACAGCAGAAGGGATCCTTAATTCACCCACAGCTGAAAACTCTCAGCCTAATCCTGTGGGAGATAAACTCCTGATCCCTTTCAGACACCTTTATTCAGAGGACGTGCTTTCTATCCTGCAGGAGCCAGGAAACCCACTACCAGGAAATCCTATGTTTCTAAATGGAAGTGGTTTTCCATTTGGTGTCTTCAAAGGCAACTAGATCCCTTTAAAGCAGATGTCCCTCTAGTCCTAGCCTGTGTGTGTGAGCATCTTAAATCAGAAGTTTCATACTCTTCAGTAAAAGTACAGATCTGCCATTTCAGCCAGCTTATCTATGGACCCACCACTACTTTCCAGGTTGGAAGTCAAACATTTCCTGAAGGGAGTCTGCCATGTCAGACCACCTAGAAAACCAATCTCCCGTTCTTGGGACTTTAACTTTATTCTGGAAAAACTTACCACTGCCCCCTTTGAACCTGGAGCCTCTACTTCCTTACAGATGTCCACCTGGCATGATTAGAAACGTTTTGATAACTGAATGAGTGCTATGTAAAAACAAGTTAAGAACAAAAATCAAAGATGCAGAGAACAGCTGAGCAACCGACTCAGTGTTACTGTTAATTAACCTTCTTAACTTTTCTGTCCTTTACTTTCTTACAGTATTTCTGGAGTGTGGTGCTTAATTATGTTTGTCAGTTTTATGTATTACTGTCTAATAATTGGTGTTTTGCTGTTTCGCACACTGTTGTAGTGGAGAGTTAATTTTTTGGCTAAAACTTACTTCTTGGTCCAGGGACAACTTCTCTGAATGACTGAGTTAGACTTTTAGAGTTTAGAAATCATCTTTGATTGGAGTAGTCTTTTCTGGTGGTGTGTTTCAGCATCAAACTTGTTTTGCTTCATCTTGTTCTCTTGCATCTATTTATGGGTTTCGATAGTAACAGCAGTCATGATGTTCATGTTACACTGCTGCAGTCATTACACTTGGGTTATCCTGTCGTCAGGCGATTCCCCAGTCGGCCTGAGTTCCAAAGTCTTGGTCCGGCGTCAGTTGCTGTCGCCTCCTCCCTGACGTCAGTGTGACAGGGGTATATAAGATGCAGCCAACGCCATTTACTTCAGTCTTTCTTGTCGCGCGGTGCCTGAAGCAAAAGCAGTTCTCAAATGCCGGTCGGCCGTCTCCTGAGATTTTCATTCTGAATCCAGAACCGAAATCTTCTACAAAGCTAAGTACCCCGTTGGGGAAACTTTTTCTTGCCTCAGACCAATGTCAGTAAAAGTTTAATAACTGTATTTCGTGTGGGAAGCAAATACCTCATAAGGATTTCCATTCCTATTGTATCCCATGCCTAGGCCCAGACTGCGATGTCACTGGTTGTCAGTTTTGTGCTAGGTTTAACAGGCGCACTATTAAACGTCTGTTTGATTTTGCCCGACATTATTTTGGCAGAAAATTTAATTACACCATGCCGTCGGAACTTCCAACGACCGGAATACATAAAAAGCCCAAAGACAAGGACAGGCATCCGAGGCCCAAACCTGACGACGAAGCCTCTTCTAGGCCGGTTGCCAGTTCTCCGATTTTCAGCGAGGTGCCTTCGCAGCTCCTGACGACCACTTCTGCAGAGCCACAGAATGCCTCCGACTCCTACGTGGAGATGGCTGGGCCTTCGGATGCACAAGTTTTTCAGCCTACCGAGGCTAACCCTTCAGAGGGATCCGGAGTAGCTGAGCAACCCGAAGCTTCAGAGGGTGTTTTCAGACCTACTCAGTTAACCATTAAACACCCTGCTAAGTCTAAGCCTGCTTTAAAAACAAAGAAACAAATACAGCATTCTCCAGGACAGGCCTCCATGCCTAAGAAACAAATGCTTAAAATGGCCGAAGACCTAATCACTCTGATCAGGGGGTCCCATCCCCCTTCTGATAAAAGGCCCAGACAGGATGCAGACTATGACTCATCCGACCAGGTGTCCATTTCTTCAGATTTATCCTCAGACGTAAGATATTCTTTACCCCCTTATGAGGACTCTGATGCTGAGGAATCAATACCATCAGCCTCTCCGCCTGAGGACTACTCCTTTGGGGAAACCTTACATACCATGAGGGAGCCTTTCCATTGGGAAGGCCAGGATTACTCTGAATCCAAGAAAAGGCTCAGAGACTTCCTTTTATTACCTCAACACAGACCCCTTGCTATTCCGCCAGTGTTAGACATTGTGGATGATGTGTATACTGAATCCAGCTTAAATCCTGACTCCTTACCTCCAGCCCCAGTTAAACCTGACGGATACTACAGAGTCCCTGACACACACAAATTTCTATATAAAAGCCCTGTTGCTGACCCTGAAACTATTTCTCAGGGACCCAAAGGGATTAAGGCCTCATCAGCAAAAAATCCAGTCCCCTCTGACAGAGATTCCAGAGCATTAGACAGATGGGGAAAGAAAGTATATACGTCTGCATCCTTAGCAATGAGAGCCTTAAATTGCCAGTTTCACATGCTAAAATATCAGCAATTTTTGATGTCTCAGTTAAAACAAAAAATACTTCCAGATTCAGATTTTCCTAATTTTAAAGAAATGCAGGATTTACTGCATGCAGCTGAACAAGTGTGAAAAGCATACTTTGCAATGTGATTTTGATTCTTTAGAGGCCTCCTGTAGAGCAGCAGTTACAGGCTCTGTCATTAGAAGGCATGCTTGGTTAAAAGAACATACGTTACCAGATCATGTTAAAGCAAAATTATTGGATGCACCTTAACAGCAGGATGTGTTATTTGTAGTTAAGGCAGAAGAGGTATTAAAGAAAATGGAGGATAAGGCAAAATCTATGCAAACGGTAAAGGATTTCTTACATGTTCAGCCACCAAGATTTAGCAGAAATTGGCCAACAAAGAATTGGTCCTTTCTGGCTACAGACAGACCTCAAAGGGTCAGATACAGACGTCCGAGAGGTAGAGGTTAACCACAAGGTCCTTACAGGCCACGACAATGGGGTGCACCAGGCCAGAAAGAAGGGGAAGACGGGCCCCAACCACATAAAAAGCAGCCTCAGTGACTTCCCATTACAGCTGCCAAACAACTCTCTCTTGGCAGCCCCCTTGGGAGGAAAACTAGCACTTTTCTATCACAATTGGCATTGGATCACCAAAGACAAATGGGTTCTCAACATTGTATCTCAAGGTTACAGGTTCCACTTTCACACTCTACCAAGGTTAAAAGGAATGCCAAATGTGCCACCAAATCAATGGGCAGAGGCTCAAAAACAAATTACAGCACTCATGGAAATGAGAGCTATTCAAGAGGTACCACCACAAGAGCAAGGACAAGGATTTTATTCAAGACTCTTTCTGGTTCCCAGAAAGGACAAAGCCTGGAGGCCCATTCTGGATCTTTCTTCTCTAAACACTTATCTGGATGTTCCGAAATTCAAAATGCTGACACTACAGCAGCTTCTTCCCATGCTGGGCAAGAAAGCTTGCCTCGTGACCTTGGACCTCCAGGAGGCATACCTGCATGTCCCTATCAGACAAAACTGCAGAAGATACCTCAGAATCATAGCAGGTTCAATGCACTATCAATTCTCTGCACTGCCCTTTGGCTTATCTACTGCACCCAGGGTCTTCACAGAGTGCCTGGCACCAATAATTACATTTTGCAGACAGAAAGGAATTCAAATGTATCCATACCTGGACGACTACCTGATTCAAGCAGAGAGCAAGGGCATTCTTCTAGAGCATCTGGCGTTTGTAAAACAGTTATTAAGTTGCCTGGGGTACATAGTAAACGAAAAGAAATCAAAATTAGTGCCCTCACAAGAGATAATATTCCTGGGTGCCAGCTTGAACACAACGGCCCAGATGGCTTATCTCACGCCAGACAAGCAAGGACAACTGACTCAATACTTTCAATTGATGGCAACAAAAACCCAACTCCCTGCAAGAAAAATTCTGCAGGCCTTGAGTTACATGGCATTTTGCATACTACTAATTCCATATGCCAGACTGCATATGAGGAAACTACAATGGTACCTAAAGAGCATATGGTCTCAACACTGTCAAAGTTTGGAAACAGTAGTACCACTAATTCCTTGCCTTCAACAGGAGTTTCGATGGTGGGCTCAAGCTTGTCACCTCAACAAGGGACGGCCTTTTACTCAACCCACAGCCAGGCAAACACTGACAACAGATGCATCGGATTACGCCTGGGGAGCACACATGGCAGGAAAATGTATTCAGGGCAAGTGGCCCGCAGAACAAAGGCATCTTCACATCAATCAAAAAGAGATGTTAGCTGTACAGAATGCCCTTATAGCTTTCAAGGACCTCCTGCATCCAGGACAACTATTACTAAAAACAGATAACACCACAATTATGTGGTACATAAACAAGCAAGGGGGGCACTCACTCCTACCCCCTCTGCAGACAAGCCATGATCTTGTGGAACACCGCTCTAAACTATCAAGTTCATCTGCAAGCACAATTCCTGCCAGGAGAGAAAAACACACTGGCAGACGACTTAAGCAGAAACATCATGGATCCCCACGAATGGGAATTGAAACCACAAATATTCAGAATGATAACACAGAAATGGTGGAGCCCAGACATAGATCTGTTTGCATCCCCAATGAACTGCCAGCTACAGAAATTCTGCACAAGGAGTTACCATCCACAAGCAAGGAAAGTGGATGCCCTCTCATTCAGCTGGAAAAACCTACAAGTATACGCTTTCCCTCCACTAGTTCTCCTTCCAAAGGTTCTCATAAAAGCCAGGCAAGAAGAGCCAAGGATGATCCCGATTGCTCCAGACTGGCCACGCCAGCACTGGTACCCAATCTTAAAGAATTTAGCACAAGAACCACCCTGGATATTGCCTCAAATCCCACATCTGCTGACTCAGCACAACAATCAGATACTTCACAGTCAGCTAAAGACCTTAAACCTAGCTGCATGGAAAATTCCTTAGTCAAGCAAGCAATGCCTCTCTGCAAAGCTTTTATGGATGTCATTTTGGAGGCCAGAAGGCCTAGTATCAGGAAAGCCTATTCGGATAAATGGAAGAGATTCTGTGCCTGGAACCAGGCTTACAGCCTTGACCCTCTTGTCCCAAACATTCCTCAGATTCTACAATATTTAACTGAGATGCTGGACAAAGGCCTCTCTTTTTCATCCATCAAGATCCATGCCTCTGCCATCTCTGCTCATTACAACACGGATCCTCCAATTTTCTCTAATCTGTTGCTAAAACAGTACCTCAGAGGGGCTAAAAACATGAGACCGCCCCGTAGAGCACCTACTCCAACTTGGGACCTCAACTTTGTTTTGGAAAAATTAACTTTACCTCACTTTGAGCCAGCTAACACAGCAGAATTAAAATATATTTCTTGGAAAACTGCTCTGCTCCTGGCAATAACATCAGCTCGAAGAGTTTCAGAATTACAGGCACTAATGGCAGTAGAACCTTTCTTCATTTTCCACCAGGACAGTGTGTCCTTAAGAACTAACCCTACGTTTATGCCAAAGGTGGTTTCAAGTGTGGCTCTAAACCAAACTATTCACTTGCCAACTTTTTATCTAAAGCCGCAGAATAAAGGGGAGAGACTACTGCATTCTTTGGACATTCACAGGCAGTTACGCTTCTACTTGGACAAAACCAAAGCTTTCAGAAAATCTGAGCAATTACTGGTAGCATTTGCTGCAGGAGCACAGGGAAAGGCGATTTCAAAACAGACTATTTCAAAATGGATAGGACATTGCATACGTTTCTGCTACACACACCATGGGAAACCTATACCTAGCAGCATTAGATCTCACTCCACCAGGGCAACAGCCACTTCAGCTGCCTAACTCAGAGAAGTGCCTACCAAGGACATTTTGGAAGCAGCAACATGGAGTTCTGTGCATACCTTCACCAAGCATTACCATCTGCGTTTATACTCTAAATCCACAGCTGGCTTCGCCACTGCTGTGCTGCAGGGCCTTATAGCCACACCTAATGCCTTATAGAACCAGCCACCCTACCTCAGCTTTGGGATTCTACCCAAGTGTAATGACTGCAGCAGTGTAACACGATGAACATAGTACAGTTTTGTACCTACCATAAATGTAGATGTTCGAGTGTATACACTGCTGCAGTCCAGGTTATCCTCCCTCCTCCCCCTCTTACTTGCTGGTATGTACCTATATCTTCTACCCTTTACTACCTATGGGGAGTATTTGCTGGTAACTAAAAGTTGTTGTTTGCTTTTCCTATCTATGTTTTATTAGCAATTTGGATTGCCTATCCATTTGGGGGCACCTGACATCTGGGGCAAGAAAAACTGAAGAAAATGGCGTCGGCTGCATCTTATATACCCCTGTCGCACTGACGTCAGGGAGGAGGTGACAGCAACCGACGCCGGACCAAGACTTTGGAACTCAGGCCGACTGGAGAACCGCCTGATGGCAGGATAACCCAAGTGTAATGACTGCAGCAGTGTATACACTCTAACATCTACATTTATGGTAGGTACAAAACTGTACTTTTGAAGGAAACCTTTTGCTTGGGATTTGACTGCCAGATTTCCCTAAATTGGCATTTGGTGTATTTTGTGGTCTGTGTTGTGTGTCCAGTTTTTCAGTTGTTTTTGTGCTTCATCCTTTATTTTCTGATCGTTTGTCTGAAGTTGTTTCACTTAATGGGCCCTAGTTCTTATTTGGTCCTTAAAGCTAACTGTTTAATTAGAATGTTCGGGAATGGAGCATATAATAACATTATTGTTTGGTAAGAAGTAAATACGGTAGTTGTAACGTGGTAGCATTTGTCAAGTAATTAGATGATTGTTGAACTGTAAAAAATTAATAATTTGGCAAAAAACTACCTACCATACATCATTTTTGCCATACTGTTAATTCACCATAGAAGGTTGACTGCAACCCTAGTCCTGTCCTGGTGAAGGAAGGTCAGCTTGGCCACTCAGTCTTGTATTTACTCACTGGCTCTTCTCCTTCCTATGTTTCAGTGAACCTCAGTTGCTGGAATCCTAGTCAGAGCTCTAACCTTTATTCCTGTGGAATGATGTGGATTCATGTCAATCCATCGAAGGTGGGTTTGACGAAAGCAAATACACTGAAATCAGTTTGCAGAAACCACCTTCAGCAGCCATTATAAACATTTTTTTACAGGGTGGGGCAGGCCTCCCCCCACTCCTCGAAATTACATGTACCAACACCGAGATTGCACTACAAATGAAAAAAAAGCAACTTCACTTTCGTTGACGGCAGTTTCTGTGAACTGGCTTCAGCTTCCTTGCATTCGCTGAAATAGATTTCGACGGATTGGCATGGTCCTTGATGTCATTCACAGGAGTAGTCCTCAGGCGGAGAGGCTGATGGTATTGATTCCTTATGATCAATGTCCGAATATTCCATGTCTATCTGAATGCGTGGCTCATTTAACAAGGAAGGTACACACACTTTCCTCTGGTCAGCTGTTTGCAAGTACTCAATGGAAGCAAAACCAGTGACACCATTCTAACCCTACAAAGTAAAATAAATTCAGTAAAGCATGAAAAGGTGTAGCCTGCCAGTGTTTTTGATTGGCTTTTCCAGCAGCAAGGTACAGGAAGTACTTTTATGCTGCTCAAATGTACTGACTGTGCTGTTCATTTTTTGTAATGCTTGCTCTACCTTTATTAGCAAAGCTCGAGGCAACTCTTCTTGGAAATTTGTTATGTAATGGCCATGCATGATTGCAGTAGACTGCTGGCTTGTACTTGTCTACCATAGGTGGTATGTAGCACTCTTTAATTCCTTGTTTCCAGGTGTGCCATCCGAGAGGGTGTAGTAATGCATGGAATGGTTGCCATGGCAGGTGTACTTGTACTGTTTTTTATTAGCAAATACTCTAAGTTATTTACTGTGTCACTGTTATTAGAAACAGGACAGAATTGGCATTTGGGTTAATGTCTTGTCTGGAGGGTAATAATAATATAATTAATTTGTTAGCCAGGTAGGCCTGTCTGGAGAATAATAATACTATAACACATTTATTAACCAGGTAGGCCCACTGGACACAGTCCATTTTCAGAGGCAACCTGAGAGTGATGTTTGGTTAAGTGATCTACTCAAGGTAACACAGTAGGCAAAAGAGGACAGAGGGAATGAAACCCTATACCACAGAGACTACAGCCTACAGCCTTAACTTCTGTGCAAACTGCCAGATTAACAACTCATAGGTGCACCGTATGCCAGGTCTTAGTAAGTTTGTTCATTTAGGAATTTTATCTAAAAGTATAGTATCAGCTAAGAAAGCATGACCTTCTGTCTTCTGAAATGTAAGCCTCTGCATATATGAATAATATGTGCATAAGTATACGGTTTGTTACATGTTGATATTGTATCATGGAAAGGATTATTTTAACCTTTATCCTGAATGAGTTTATGCTGGTTTGCTGTACATACTTCATGAAAATGTGTATCACTGTGTGGGCCACATGAGCACGTTACCTAATACATAACCGAACTGTAGGGAGGAAGTGCATTGCCTTAGAGGTATTATGTACACTAATGTTTGTGGTGAAGAATAAGCATTTTTTATGAATTTAATATGAATTTATTCTTCAAACCTACATTAAACAATACTGAAAATTAATTTCACTTGTAGTACAGAGAAATTTAGAGATCTAAAATGAGTGATTTGCATCATAATGTTTGATGACTGATAGGTAATACTTTGTTTCTGGGAAGATACCCTCTGAGGTGGTATTCACTCATCACCTAGTAGTGATGGCGAGTCATCCATCTTTTTGGGTAGCTGCATCATATGTTATTGCTTTACAATTCTCATCTTCCAGAGCATTCGTAGGGATTTAATTCTTCCAAAGCCTTTGCAGAATAGATTTGCTAGCTGCTTTTCAGTGTAATAAACTGTTTATGTAATTTATTAAATGCACCCTAGTGAATTGGTTGATTTACATTGTCCAAATGCAAATATTCAAACCTTTCTGTAGCTTAGCAGAGTTACTAGATTAAGTACTGGGGATGCAAATCCTCAAAAAGTTCTGTAGAAGTGCATCATTATTTAACTGTGTGATTTTTATGGTTTCAGCATTCCCATGGTTCGGAATGGATATTGGTGGGACACTTGTCAAGCTGGTTTATTTT